>NC_138303.1:14675000-14685000 GCF_965601325.2 Salmo salar | reverse complement strand
CAGCCAATCACGATGCAGATTGAGGGACGGCACGGGAGAGGGAGAAGAGCTCATCACTCCCAGTACCCAATGTCAGACTGCAGTATCAAGATGGAGAGGCCATCCTGGGAGGCTCTGAGGGCCCTAGGGGTGGTGGAAGGGGCTGGACCCAGCCTTGGTGCCTACGCTCCTGGGTACGTGCTACTTGGTTTGGGCCTCTGTAGCGGTTCTCTGTCTCTTTATCTGCTTGTGTATGCATGTGTAACGAAGGGGAGATTAATAGTGACCCAGTTATATTGAATCAGTGAAGTACAGCGATTGAGGCTCTGGGTTTTGTCATTTAGAGCAGCAGAACTGGTTCTAAATTGAACCAGGTTGTCTCAGTCGCGACCCAATCAGGGGCGGACTGGGACCACACACCGAACATTTATTCTCCCATTATTAGTCAGATAATGATTGTTTTGCTGAAAAAAAAATACAAGTTAGACAGGCCCGACAGGCTAAAAATAGACCGGTCCATCTGGCATTTGCCCAATATGCCAGATGGCCAGTCTGTTCCTGGATCCAATATTCGCATAGCTAAACCCAATATTCGCATAGCTAAACCCAATATTCGCATAGCTAAAAATAATCGTCAAATACAATCTGGAAAACAATTTTTAATGCTAAATTGATAGTAAATGTAGCAGTTATATGACAAGGGAACGACATTCCCACCTCTTCCATTGTCAATAATAAAATGTTGCCCAAATCCTTGATGAAGAGCCTAACAATGGCAAGAGACCCCCCCCCCCCAAATACAAAGGCCTTTGAAGCCCCCTTCATCTGTGAAGAGGTCATTCAAATACAGTACCCTTTGGATTCATATCTATTTTGAACTGATATGCAGCAAGGACACTTCAGTTGTAAATTACCTCAATAAGAAACAATATTGTTGCTTTGATCACATCAGAAGATATCCTCCTCAGAATCTCTAAAATACAACAGCCACAGGACAACTTTGTTTGGATGTTATAAAGGACCATTCGCCAAAACTTAAACAATGTAGCTAGCTAACAACCTTCTTTTCCACATGGAAAAGATTGTGGATAGAGACTTGCTAGCTACATTAGCTAGCTAGCTGGGATTTTCTACAAGGAATCTGCCTCCCGAAAAAAGCTTCTCCCAAGTAGGTGACACTTACTCCCGTTGCCTGCTTCACTGCTGCTTGGATTCCACCTGGCGATCTGTTCTGGCCTGTCTCCCCCCGCCACACTCCCCCTCTCTCCTGAGCTTTTGCTCGCCTCCAGCCTGCACACACAATTGGGGCGATTGACTCTGAACTTACAATAGCTAGCACCAAGTCGTTATATTTTTCTCTGGTGCTTTATGCTATTTCCCTCATGACTCCTGCGTGCTTTGTTGACTATGAACTTGCTTGTTAACCCAACTGTGGGACAGACTACAGTCGTGGCCAAAAGTTTTGAGAATGACACAAATATTAATTTTCATGAAGTCTGCTGCCTCCAGAATGTTATGAAGAGTGATCAGATGAATTGCAATTAATTGCAAAGTCCCTCTTTGCCATGCAAATGAACTGAATCCCCCAAAAATGTTTCCACTGCATTTCAGCCCTGTCACAAAAGGACCAGCTGACATCATGTCAGTGATTCTCTCGTTAACACAGGTGTGAGTGTTGACGAGGACAAGGCTGGAGATCACTCTGTCATGCTGATTGAGTTTGAATAACAGACTGGAAGCTTCAAAAGGAGGGTGGTGTTTGGAATCATTGTTCTTCCTCTGTCAACCAGAGCTCTGATATCTGCTCTGATATCTTCTCTCATAAAAGCCTGGGTTTTCTGAACATGAGCACTAGAAGCTTATTACCTAAAATGGATCAATTGAAAGTGTGGGTTCATGTTTTGATGTCTTCACTATTATTCTACAATGTAAAACAAATTGTAAAAACAAAGAAAAACCCTTGAATGAGTAGGTGTGTCCAAACTTTTGACTGATTGCTGCACCAGCAACCAGCGACCCATTCAAACCTCCTGCGACCAAACTTTGGGTCGTTACACACCAGTTGAGAATAGCTGATTTAGAGTATAGCCGTGAGATGTATCATACAGAAGTGGTATTAGAATTGAATGGAACCACTGACTGGAACTGATATAATGTGTAAAACATAGATTTTACAGCTTGAAATGCCGATGGTGTGAAAGCTATGTTGTCATATGTGATGACCTCATTCTCCCCAGACCTTACTACGATGACATGCCCCTCCCACCAGAACTGTACGCAGCCAATGGATACCTCTCCAGTGTTGCCTACAATCTGGAGGACCTTAACAGGATAGAGTATGTTGACGTGAGTCATTCTATATGCTTTCATATTAGTATATATTTATTGATTTTATTTGTCAGTTTAAAAAAATACATACAGCGCATTCGGAAAGTATTCAGACCCCATGACTTTTTCCACATTTTGTTACGTTACAGCCTTATTCTAAAATGGATTAAATGCAAAAAAGATCTGCATCAATCTACACACAGTACCCCATAACGACAAAGCTAAAACACGTTTTTCAAAGTGTTTACAATACAGAAATACCTTATTTACATAAGAATTCAGACCCTTTGCTATGAGACTCAAAAATCAGCTCAGGTGCATCCTGTTTCCATTGATCATCCTATAGATGTTTCTACAACTTGACAGGAGTGCACCTGTGGTAAATTCAATTGATTGGACATGATTTTGAAAGGCACACACCTGTCTATATAAGGTCCCACAGTTGACAGTGCGTGTCAGACCAACAACCAAGCCTTGAGGTCGAAGGAATTGTCCATAGAGCTCTGAGACAGGATTGAGTTGAGGTACAGATCTGGGGAAGGGTACCAAAAAAATGTATGCAGCATTGAAGCTCCCCAAGAACACAGTGGCCTCCATCATTCTTAAATGGAAGAAGTTTGGAACCACCAAGACTCTTCCTAGAGCTGGCCGCCCGGCCTTAGTCAGGGAGGTGACCAAGAACCCGATGGTCACTCTGACAGAGCTCCAGAGCTCCTCTGTGGAGATGGGAGAAGCTTCCAGAAGGACAACCATCTCTGCAGCACACCACCAATCAGGCCTTTATGGTAGAGTGGCTAGACGGAAGCCACTCCTCAGTAAAAGGCACATGACAGCCCACTTGGAGTTTGCCAAAAAGCACCTAAAGACTCTAAGACCATGAGCAACAAGATTCTCTGGTCTGATGAAACCCAGATTGAACTCTTTGGCCTGAATGCCAAGCAACACTTCTGGAGGAAACCTGACACCATCCCTACAGTGAAGCATGGTGGTGGCAGCATCATGCTGTGTGGATGTTTTTCAGCGGCAGGGACTGGGAGACTAGTCAGGATCGAGGGAAAGATGAACAGGGCAAAGTACAGATTCTTGATGAAAACCTGCTCCAGAGTGTTTAGGACTTCAGACTGGGGTGAAGGTTCACCTTCCAACAGGACAATGACCCTAAGCACACAGCCAAGACAGCGCAGGAGTGTCTCTGAATGAAGTCTCTGAATGTCCTTGACTGGCCCAGCCAGAGCCCGGACTTAAACCCGATCGAACATCTCTGGAGAGACCTGATAATAGCTGTGAATCGACTCTTCCCATCCAACCTAACAGTGCTTGAGAGGATCTGCATGTGAGAAACTCCCCAAATACAGGTTTAGCTTGTAACGTCATACCCAAGAACCCAAGAAGACTTGAGGCTGTAATCGCTGCCTCCTTTACAGAGTAAAGGGTCTGAATACTTACGTAAATGTGATATTTTTATTTTTGTAATTTTTTATACTTTTGCAAAAAAAATCTAAAAACCTGTTTTTACTTTGTCATTATGGGGTAGTATGTGTAGATTGATGAGATTTTGTTTTTAATAAGTCTGTAACTTATTAAAATGTGGAAAAGGTAAAGGGTTCTGAATACTTTCCGAATGCACTGTATATACACAGTACATACATCTTTAAAACATGGGACCAGGATTTTAATCGTGGTCCCTGCTATCTACAGTATCTAAGACTTGTGGTCCCTGATATCTATCAAAAACGTGGTCCCTGGTATATATCAAATACTTTTGGCCCCTCATATCTACAGTATCTAAGACTTTTGGTCCCTGATATCTACAGTATCTAAGACATTTGGTCCCTGATATATATCTAAGACTGGTGGTCCTTGATATATATATAAGATGTGGTCCCTGATATCTAAGACTTGTGGTCCCTGATATCTATCTAAGACTTGTGGTCCCTGATATGTAAGACTTTTGGTCACTGATATCTAAGACTTGTGGTCCCTGATATCTATCTAAGACTTGTGGCCCCTGATATCTATCTAAGACTTGTGGTCCCTGATATCTATCTAAGACTTGTGGTCCCTGATATCTATCTAATCCACTCCTTATGTTCACCTACCTATACTGTTTTAGGATCCAGAGCGCTGTCTGATTGGTTGCTGTAACACTGATAATGATGAGCCTAGCAGCTTCCTGAGCCAGGTACTGTAAGAAATAAAAAGATAGACCATGTGTTCAAAGCTACGTAATTTGTCTAAGACATTCAACTACCTATAAAAAACAATGATAGTCATATACACATGTCCTAAAATGAACAGCAACAACAACCAATGGTATTCATTGTGTCTTCCATCCTCTCTATTTCAGAGTGAGTATGAGGGCCACTGGCTGGACAGGCCTATGGGCTACCTGCCCCTGCACGAGCTTGACAGTGGCCTGGGCTGCACTGACGGCAGCCTCCACCAGGGGGACCTGTCTGACCCAGAGACAGAGGAGGGGGTAGAAGCCCCTATGTCCTCTCCACCAGGACACACCAGCCGGGGAAGCTCTCCCTCCTCTGAGTCCCTGCTTTCCTCAGAGGTCAGTGACTCTGGCTTCCACAGCGTCAGCACAGGGGAGTTCCGCCACTTCCAGAAGATTATAGATGGGAGGATCCACAACTACCGGAGCCGCGTGGTCCCGCGGGAGAAGAGATCGAAGTCTCGCTGGGACCTGGAGTCCATCCCTGAGACCCTGACCTGTGACCCCCAGACAGGCAGGGCTGCAGACGGAGATCACACTTTCATGAGCCACCAGTGCACCATGGGTGGTAGCGCCATTCAGGTCCGCGAAGCCATGAGCTCCCAGCAGAGCAGGCATGGCACCAGGTCTGCTGCCTCCAGCTGCCGTACTGAACCCTGCCAGAGGAGAGCGCTGATGCTGAACCAGCACTCCTCCGAGGACCTCCCCAGCCGCAGCCACACTGTGCATGACTTATCAGACAGGAGACGAGCCAGTCACCCTGGCCTGCCCGCTGGGAACAATGCCACAGGGATATATAGACATGTAGACAGACAACTGCCCAGCAACCCAAACCACCTAGCCGTGCCCACTGAGAACTCTGGCACAGGACAATACAACAGGGGGTTCAACACAGACATCAGTGAGAAGAGGAAGCCTCAGAGCAGCCATGTGGAAGGCCCCTGGCAAGGACTATATGTGGAGGACCACAGAGGCAGTATGGCCAGTGAGGACTATAACAGTCAGAAACAGTGTCTTTCCAAGAGTCCCTCAAGGAAACGGCCTGGGAAGCAGCTAGCAGACTGGCGTCAGTTTGCAACACTGGGACATCCTCAAATTGGTGGGGACTGGCCACAAGCAGACGGCCCCTGCGGCCCCCTCTACAGCACGCTGGACGGGCTCTCTGCCCGCTCCAGGAAGGGTCTCTCTGGGAACCCCCGGGCAGTGAGGAACCAGCTCCTGAAGGCCAGGGCCTCCCGGCTGGCTGACGAGCGCAGTGAGGTCACCACGGACGAGGAGGCCCGCGGTGATGTCTGGGCAGGCCGCTACTGGAGTAGGACAGAGCGCCGGCGCCACCTGGCGTTGGCCCGGGAGCAAAGGCAGAGGAAGCTGAGCCGTGGTGGGCCTGAGGGAGCAGCAGAGGACGGGGCTGGAGGAACAGGGGGTGCAGGGGGGCAAGGGGGTGCAGAGGGCCCTGGAGGAGGCTGCAGCACAGTGCTGGAGCTCAGCCACAGGAAGCAGAGCCGTCTGAGGAACCATAAACTGCTGGATGACTGGACCACAGTGGAGGAGCTGCTGACCCACGGTACCCGTGTGGGGGAGGGGGACAACACCCTCTGTCACAGCCCACTGCTGTCAGTCACTACAGTATAATGACACAGTGAGATAAGGTGTGTATGAGTGACTGAAGAGAGTCAGTGATATGACTCCAGTTTGACTACATCTTGTTCTCCACACATGTTCCTGGAAACAACCTAGAGTAGTAGTTGTCTAATGGTCTGGACCAATGGCAGTACGATACAACCTAGAGCAGTAGTTGTCTAATGGTCTGGATCAATGGCAGTACGATACAACCTAGAGTAGTAGTTGTCTAATGGTCTGGATCAATGGAAGTACGATACAAACTAGAGTAGTAGTTGTCTAATGGTCTGGACCAATGGCAGTACGATACAACCTAGAGTAGTAGTTGTCTAATGATCTGGACCAATGGCAGTACGATACAACCTAGAGTAGTAGTTGTCTAATGGTCTGGACCAATGGCAGTACGATACAACCTAGAGTAGTAGTTGTCTAATGGTCTGGACCAATGGCAGTACGATACAACCTAGAGTAGTAGTTGTCTAATGGTCTGGACCAATGGCAGTACGATACAACCTAGAGTAGTAGTTGTCTAATGGTCTGGACCAATGGCAGTACGATACAACCTAGAGTAGTAGTTGTCTAATGGTCTGGACCAATGGCGGTACGATACAACCTAGAGCAGTAGTTGTCTAATGGTCTGGACCAATGGCAGTACGATACAACCTAGAGTAGTAGTTGTCTAATGGTCTGGACCAATGGCAGTACGATACAACCTAGAGCAGTAGTTGTCTAATGGTCTGGACCAATGGCAGTATTAAACAACCCAAATGGCAGTTTTCACTGGTCCCTCTAAAGCTAGCTGAGTGGGTTTTGGGTAAGCTACGGCACGAAAGATATAGCTGTGTTTTGATGGCACACTCTTAGAAAAAAAGGTGATATCTAGAACCTAAAAGGGTTCTTTGGCTGTCCCCATAGGAGAACCCTTTGAATAACCCTTCTGGTTCTAGGTAGAACCCTTTAGGTTCCAGTTAGAATCCTTTTGAGTTCCTTGTAGAACCCTTTCCACAGAAGGTTCTACCTGGAACCCAAAAGAGTTCTAACTGGAACCAAAAAGGTTTATCCTATGGGGACAGCCGAAGAACCCTTTGGAACCCTTTTTTCTAAGAGTGCGGTGACTCATTTTATCAATAAACACTTTTCACAATTAAATGCAACTTCATAAGCTTTTTTTTCCCAAAGAGTGGATATCACCATATCAATGTACTTCAACAAAGCATGTCATTTATTGGAAATAATAAAATATCATTGCATCACATTTGGCTACAGAATGTAGCTCAATATGGCCTCAATTTAACACCACAGCTGTAGTGATACAGACACTTTGTATTTTAGATGAAAACTCAGGTAGTAGATGATGTGTTGTTTAACTACAACGCAGGGACAAGAGTTCCATCCTGCTCACATGAGAAATGCACTTTCAACTTTTGGCTTTTTCAAGATGCGTAATATATCTGTGAGTTTGTAAACTACTATTAGTAGGTGTGTGTATTTGGTTGAATGTCTTTTAGGAAACAGAATTTTAGAGAGCCTATCAGAGACCATCAAGTTGGGACCATGGCCCATGATAATCGCTAAAGTGTATCTACTATCATGTGTAATGGGATATTCACCTCATGATAAGTGATTAAATTGTCAGCATTTTTTTTTGGGGGGGGGGGGGGGGGGGATCAATGTCTGGTCATGAAATATTCTGTTCTATTTTCACACATTTTTTTACAGCCTGTTTTGACTAAGATGACAGAGTACCTTTATTACCAGCATGTAGACTATCCTCAATATAAATCTGCCAACTGGACAATGACAGCACTATTATGTCACCTCTTTCACTGGGCTTGGAGTCACAGGACTGATTTTACCCTGACACCACTGTTTCAGACATTTGTGAACGCTAAGTAATGTGTCAAGTCAAATGACATTTTATTTACAGTGCATTTTACACGCCTCAACACACTTTACAAGAAAATAAAAAAACATAAAACATAAAAAAAGAGACATGTCAAAACATTCAGAGAAGCGTCACCTGTGCTTTCGTTTTTCCTGATGATGATGACACCTTGGCGTTATGATGCAGTAAGAGAACCTCTGATTAGTGTTGCATAATATGAAACAAAATGTCTCACTCTTTTCACATAAAACCAACAGAAAACCGTTCATTTACAGATACAAAATATGATCAAATCGTGTGAACAATCATCAAACGATATCAAAAACATGTACTAGCCTCGAATTTGATCTCCTGATGCTTTCCATTTGTCACAGTGGATAAGCCCTGCTGATACAGATAAGTGGATAAGCCCTACTGATACGGATAAGCCCTTCTCGAAGAGAAATCTGTGGATGTGATGGACACCAAACATGGTTGTTATTATGAATACTATATTTTGAATGCTCTAATAAAATATGCTGAAATGCATAACATCTCCTGACTTTTGTTTGAATTCTAAACAACATCCCTTTTTCCTGAATCCAAATGTTACTCTGCCACCAATACAATTGCAGTTTCCTCCTCACTATAAACTGCCAAAGGGATTTCAGAGGCTACATGTTGACAAGAATA
The DNA here is from genome assembly GCF_965601325.2 of Salmo salar. Lineage (NCBI taxonomy): Eukaryota > Metazoa > Chordata > Actinopteri > Salmoniformes > Salmonidae > Salmo > Salmo salar. The sequence continues at coordinate 14,676,295 of NC_138303.1, read as the reverse complement.
ATCTATTAATATCCCCAATTATTTGATGTATCCCTTCGGGAAATGACATTTATACTCACATTTATACTCTGCAGAGTGATTTTTGTATTCAGTTAAGAGTGACAATGTCAATTTCTGAAGTCATTGTCAATTTTATGGAATGAGAGTTGAAACTATGGCCTACTCCATCTATTCAAACACAGCCTACATATAGTCACCTTCCCTTCACATTATTGAGGGATGTTATGGCGCAGTCTGCAACACACATTTGTACCAGTAGGGGGCAGACAGACACAACTCTTTTTTTTACTAAACAAAGTTCACCCTTTTCATACTAGGTAAATACTTAGTTAAATGAATGTCACCACGAATTGAATATGTTTTGTTGTGTGTTTAGACCTTTATTTGGATAGTCCATCTGTAGATGCTCTACAGACTACCTACAGCGTACTATCAGTAACATTGGCTCCCGAGTGGCGCAGCGGTCTACGGCACTGCAGACCCTGGTTCAATTCCAGGCTGTATCACAACTGGCTGTAATTGGGAGTCCCATAGGGCGGCGCACAATTGGCCCAGCGTCGTCCGGGTTAGGGGAGGGTTTGGTTGTCATTGGAAATAAGAATTTGTTCTTAACTGGCTTGCCTAGTTAAATGAAGGTTAAAATGAACATTTATTCTAACCCGAACCTTAGTCCTTAGTTGTGGTTGATAGTTTGAGCATCTATAGACCATTGATAGATGCTCTATCCAAATAAACTATCCCAAAGTATGACCCTGGATTAGATGATAAATCAAATGCAATTAATACATGCATTTTGTTTTTTATGTTACACTTAATTTGGATAGTCCGGATCTTCCATCTGTAGATGCTCTACAAACAAAGGTTAGGGTTAGATATAAAGCAAGATAAGGGTTAGGGTTGTTGTAAGGGTTAGGGTTGCTGTCATCATTACAGCTCTAGGGCCAGTGTTGGGGGTAGTGTTAGTGTTAGGGTTATCGTTACAGCTGTAGGTACATTGTATTACTATTCTAAGGTTACCTAATTCAGTGTGTAACATATAGAATATTGACGTAGTCAGCATAAGCTTGAGAGAATCACAGAGAAAATACTCTGGGTTAGGGGATTCTCTCAAACCTCTGACAAACTATGAACACCACAGACTCAAAGAAACTAATGGAGAGGTGAATAAGTATCTCATTTTCGATCATTTCAGAAAGAGAAAGTGATAGAGAGAGAGAGAAAGAAAAATCAGAAAGAGAGCAAAAGAGATCAGAAACATAGAGAGAGGGATCTAATTGAGGTTATGAAGTTTTAGG
>NC_138303.1:14655000-14672500 GCF_965601325.2 Salmo salar | reverse complement strand
CGTGTTGAGGAAGTGCAGCATCCTGTTGAGGATGTAACATCCTGTTGATGATGAGGAAGTGTGTCATCATGTTGAGGATGTTCCATCCTGTTGATGATATGTACCATCCCGTTGAGGATGAGGAAGTGTTTTATCCTGTTGAGGAAATGTTTCATCCTGTTGGGGAAGTGTTTCATGCTGCTGAGGATGAAGAAGTGTATCACCTGTTGAGGAAGTGCCTCATCCTGTTGAGGAAGTGCATTATCCTGTTGAGGAAGTGCATCATCCTGTTGAGGAAATGTTTTATCCTGTTGGGGAAGTGTTCCATCCTGCTGAGGATGAAGAAGTGTATAATCTGTTGAGGAAGTGCATCATCCTTTTGAGGAAGTGTCAAATCCTGTTGGATGATATTAGAAAAAAATATTCAATCATCCCGGGAAAATATAGTGCAGACATTATGAACTCATTATCATGACCACTAATTGGGGGCCTGTAATGACGTCCATTTTTCACAATTTGTCTGCAGACACTTAAACCTGTCTGTATGAGTAGTTCCTCGAGAACATACTGTACTGTTTTATAAAATGTTTCCTCTTGTTTAACTACAGTGCATGTAGGAATAGTGTTCATCATTTGAATTGCTTCGCCCTCAAAATCAATTAGTGCAGACCATGGTTCAGTGGCTTCTATAGAATCACTCAGGGCTCCTGTCAGGCTTAGTGTTCTAATCAGGTTTGGTTGGTAAATGATGAAACAAACAGTGTAAGTAACACACTGTCTCCCCTAATGTATCTAATGAATGATTCTAACAATCATAACTAGATATCAGAGTTCTGATTGTGTTATTATCTTCAAGAACAAAAGACAACCTTGATATTTATTTTTATACATCAGTGGAATGCAGAGCAGTGTCGCCCTTGTATGACAGGATATGAGGGCATTTGAATGCCCTCATTTACAACCATGACATAAAGCGTTTGTCTATAAAACCATCTAGAGATGTTGTAGTTTATTACTGTGTGCTTCACAAAGAACCAAACCATTCCCCAAAGTGCAGCAACGAACACATCTGTTCATACCCATAACTAATGTACTGTCCCAAACACAACCAACCCACATGTACAATGTTATGTATGCCATGAATCATTGTCAAGAACAAATTCATTATCACGAAAACGGTAAAGGGAAAAGAAGCACAATATCTTCCTAGATAAAGGCGCTGTTGTTGTGGAATGAAACATCTATGAGTACATATAGAGGTCAGGACAAGCCACAAGATGAGAAGAGAATAGCATGTATTTCAATATATGTATCTGGGTTATATTCAAATAGACACAGTGGGTTTGTGAATCAAGCTCATCAAACATTGCTTCTCCCTGGGTTCTGGTTGGTGAACCTGAACACTTTGCCTTTCAGTAAACCACAGTTCAGAGTTCAGGGCTAGAGAGAAATCTGGCTACAGAGACAGCTAATTGGCCCTTGACTTTATAGAAGTCTCCCAATCAAGCTCACTGCCAAGAGACATGATATTAAAGACAACGTTTATTCATTGATATTATGATGTACAATTCTGAAAATTTGTAACTGGAAACAGGGACATTAGCTATGTTTATAAGTAGCTCCTGTCATATTCCGGTCTTTGTTGTCCCGTGGTACATGGAATTCTACGCTACACACCGTTCTGTTGAATATGATGACACTCAGTGCAGATGACATACTATTTACAGTGAAATGGTAAAAAATGAAGAAACTAATTTTAAGAGCCAGTGGACCGTGCAGTCATACCTCAAAGTCATTATATTGTGAAGACACACCACTTCCATTCTCACCACAGGAGCAGAAACCTTCTACCGCCTGGCTCATCTATAATGAACGAGGTGACATTTTTCTCACATTTCGTTACACCTCTGCTAACTAGACATTGAAATACACACTGCAGCACAGACGAGGCCCCTGGTTGCTGCCTGCCTGCTGTTAATGTGAAAGAGAAAAGGACTGACAGAAATAATGCCACACACACTCAATCGAATCAGACAGCACGTCAAAATAGTTTATTAAAGAAGTCATGGTCGAGGCACTACCTCACATTTATAGGCACTGAACTACTGTACTAGAGTCACAACTCAGCCTGGGCACTGTACCACATTACTGTAACAATGTCTTACTGTACTAGAGTCACAACTCAGCCTGGGCACTGTACCACATTACTGTAACAATGTCTTACTGTACTAGAGTCACAACTCAGCCTGGGCACTGTACCACATTACTGTAACAATGTCTTACTGTACTAGAGTCATAACTCAGCCTGGGCACTGTACCACATTACTGTAACAATGTCTTACTGTACTAGAGTCACAACTCAGCCTGGGCACTGTACCACATTACTGTAACAATGTCTTACTGTACTAGAGTCACAACTCAGCCTGGGCACTGTACCACATTACTGTAACAATGTCTTACTGTACTAGAGTCACAACTCAGCCTGGGCACTGTACCACATTACTGTAACAATGTCTTACTGTACTAGAGTCACAACTCAGCCTGGGCACTGTACCACATTACTGTAACAATGTCTTACTGTACTAGAGTCACAACTCAGCCTGGGCACTGTACCTGTACCACATTACTGTAACAATGTCTTACTGGACCGGTGCTCATAATCAGAACACAATCACAGGAATCCATCCAGGCATCTCTCTGTCAGACCCGGAGCTCTGTCAAAATGCCTGAAGCTCTCCTCTGCACATTGTCCGCTAATAAACTTGTCTCCTCATCCGTTCACTAGGGCTGCATTTACACATGCAGCCCAATTCAGATATTTTTGGAACCAATTGTTTTTTTGACCAATCAGATAAGCTCTTTTGCCAATAAATGCTCAGACTCATTGTTTGGGCTGATGATCACCTCACCTCATATTATAGGAATAAAACACTTCCCGCTGATCACCTCACCTCATATTATAGGAATAAAACACTTCCCGCTGATCACCTCACCTCATATTATAGGAATAAAACACTTCCCGCTGATCACCTCACCTCATATTATAGGAATAAAACACTTCCCGCTGATCACCTCACCTCATATTATAGGAATAAAACACTTCCCGCTGATCACCTCACCTCATATTATAGGAATAAAACACTTCCCGCTGATCACCTCACCTCATATTATAGGAATAAAACACTTCCCGCTGATCACCTCACCTCATATTATAGGAATAAAACACTTCCTGCTGATTGTCAGTTAGAACATGAATGTTGCCACACACCACAGATCAGTGTGGGAGTGGCCGATTCTTCTTGATTCAGATTTCTCTTGATTGGTTGAGGATCAGCGACAGACTAAGTATTGGCACAGCTGTTCCTCTACTCACTCATATTCTACAATGTATATGAATCTCCTTCTCCAAATGTGGATGAGCTGTGACATCATTAGTGTGTGTGTGTGTGTTTGTGTACACATGTATCTTGACCAAAGCAAGCTTATCTGGCCTCCTTGCTTCAAACATAAACCTGATATAAAAATAATTAAAATTGTGACAAGCTTTCGTTCCCACTGAACCCCTCTGTGATGTTCAGACATACTGCATAGCCTCCCTTCGTTGAGACAGGAGTCAGGACGCACAGGATACAGTCAGAGATCATCAGCTAACAGCATCACCCTGGTTACGCACCATGGAAACACGTCACAACACAGCATCATAGAGAGAACAGACCAAGTGTCAACATGACAGGGCAACACCACTACAAACATGACCTTGTACAGCTCAACCCACACAACGCAAATAGACAGCTGTAGAAGCACAGTGGTGCTAAAACAACAAACTGGAAAAATACAAAATATAGCAAACAGGGACATTTTTAGAGAGAATACAAATTATTTAAAATACTAATTTATTTTGGAAATGAAAAGCAACAATACTTCACTGACTTACACAGTAATGCTACTTGCGGGTGTGACACAGTGACTGTTGCCTCGACACCGGGTGTTCACAGTGAACCGCACAAAAACAGAGTCTTTGATGGTAAAAAATAAGACACAGTTCTGAAATGATTTCTATTAATCAAATGCAAGTAAGTATGGAAATATGTGATGTGTGGATTCAGCATCTTTGATCCCAGGAAGAGAAGGCAGAGACACACGTTGTATATAAAACCCGAGTCTAATAGACTGCTTAGAAGGGATCTCTACTATAAAGAAAGCAAATGGGAAAAGTAAATGTACTGAATGATCTACAACACTGTTTATGAAGCCAACAGCAGTAGGATTAGAGTACAGAACTAGAGTCAACTGCAGTTTACGCTGTTGAGTCATATGTCATGTCAGCGCCAGAGGAGCACATCTGAAAAATGATTTTCTCTCTCTCCTTCTCCCTCCCTCTCTCTCTCTCTCTCTCTCTCCTGGGGGTGTGCAAGTTCTTTCTAAACTGTACTCAAGAGCTTAGAAACCAGAGTGCTTCTGCCGAAGAGACCCTGGTTCCTCCTGCAGACTGCTACCGAATACAGCATTCTATCGCCGCTGATGAGAATCCAGTTACGTATATACATATATTTGCGTTCTATCCATCACTTTATTGCTGTTGCCAGCCAGCCAGATCCATGTGGTGAGCCTTGGAGCGTACAGAAACACAACTTCCCACGTAGCCAGAAATACATCTATCAACTGGCACTAAAGCATGTTTAGAAAGACACTGCACTCCCCAAGGGAATATCTCAATGACATCATCAACAACATTTTTCTATAAATATGTATGTGATTGTGGGAGTGTAAGTGTGGGAGTGCATCTATGCGCTAGAATGAAACCATAAGCTATTTAATAGTCTCTAGAATATGAATATGGTTGAGAGTTTCATTATGGTCTGAGTGTCACGAACCCTGCAGCCCTCCTAACCAGCCCCCTGCAGTCCTCCTTACAAGGCCCAGTCTTCCTAACCAGACCCCTGCAGTCCTCCTAACAAGGCCCAGTCCTCCTAACCAATCTCCTGCAACCCTCCGAACTGCCCCCGGCATCCCTCCTATCCGGCCTCCTGCAGTCCTCCGAACCAGCCCTCTGCAGCCCTCCTAACCAACCTCCTGCAACCCTCCTACCCAACCTGTAATTTAGCACATCGAGCTACCCAGCAGGAGACGTTGATAAAGATAATCAGTCATGAATCAGGAGATGCTGTAATCAGAGAGAGTCAAAGCCACAGCCTGAACCGGTCCAGGAGACAGTGGCGCCAGCTTAGGAGGACATCCTAAATAAAATAAAAACTCATGATCCAATGAATGTGGGGTTCTACAGGGGTGACGCAAGGAAAGAAAACCCTCATAAAATACATACTAAAAATATATTTTGAGGTCAAGCAAATGTGACCATCACCCTCTGTCCACTAATACAATCTGTAAAACCCCTCCCACTGCCCTTCTGGGTGTTCCATCTATTTCCTATTAGTTCCTTGAAAGGTCAAAGGTTGAATAAGCATGGTATATGTACAGGAGGACTTCCTGTTAAGAGCTATTGCTTTTCCCTTTAAAAACAACTCTTACATTGTTTCATTCTCTGAAGTTTCATTGCTAAACTCTGATGTAAAATATGATTTATTTTTTCTCTCCAAAAACATGTCTTTAAGCTTCAGGAAAATGTGGCTTAGTGTCAAAGAGCTCTATTCTGAGTCTCTGATGCCACAGTGCAGGTATTGGCTGGCAATTCTAGAGGTGGTATTCAGGAGTCTGGGATTTTAATAACGCCAAGTTAACAACAGGAACCAAAACACACACACTCACATACTCCAAAGTTGTATCCTAAATTCTCAACTTTTTTTAAGGTGATTTAAAAAAAAGTGTAAACAAGCCACTGCAACCGGACACTGCTGTTGTGAAACAGATATGGCCCTAAATTCCTTACATTTCCAGAAAAGTACCCTGCTTTTATCCTGAAAATGCTTCAATGTTCAAATTAGTATTGTGTGTGGTGTTTTTGTTGGGGTTATTTGTTCAACAACTCCTTTGTAACAGGTGTCCAGGTCAATATGAGTCTGTATGAGTGTGTGTCCCTCACCTGTACACAAATAATGTGTTTGTACTGGTGTATGCATGAATAGCGACACAGTCATTTCCTGTGTATTTGTGAGAGTGTGTAGTAGCCATGTCAGTGTGTGTCTCTGTGCATGTGTGTGTGTCACACAGTCTCTCTGAGACAGAGGGCCTCCACGGCGTTGCTGGGCCCCTGGGCCACACCCCCGATGAGGAACAGCATGTTGGGGGTCTGCAGGGGGGCACAGCAGCAGCGGGGGCTGGGCATCGGGGCAGCATACTCCCAACGTCGCTTCACAAGGTTGTAGCTCTCCACTGACGACAGGGGTGACGGCTGGTTTCCTGGACACACACATACGCACAAGATTTACTAAATTGTTTCCCCTCTAAGATTAGGACAGATGTATCTTCCCTGAAAAAAACAGCTACAGTGCATTGGGAAAGTATACAGACCCCTTGACTTTTTACACATTTTGTTACGTTACAGCCTTATTCTAAAATTCATTAAATTGTTTTTTTCCTCCTCAATCTACCCACAATACCCCATAATGACAAAGCAAACAGGTTTTTAGAAATGTTTGCAAATGTATAAAAAAATACCACGGAAATAACACATTTACATAAGTATTCAGACCCTTTACTCAGAACTTTGTTGAAGCACTTTGGCAGCAATTACAGCCTCGAGTATTCTTGAATATGACGCTACAAGCTTGGCACACCTGTATTTGGGGAGTTTTTCCCATTCTTCTCGATAGATCCTCTCAAGCTCTGTCAGGTTGGATGGAGAGCATCGCTGCACAGCTATTTTCAGGCCTCTCCAGAGATGTTCGATCGGGTTCAAATCCGGGCTCTGGCTGGGCAACTCCTGCCCAGGAGACTTGTCCTGAAGCCACTCCTGCGTTGTCTTGGCTGTGTGCTTAGGGTCGGTGTCCTGTCCTGTTGGAAGGTGAACCTTCGCCCCAGCCTGAGGTCCTGAGTGCTCTGGAGTAGGTTTTCATCAAGGGTCTCTCTGTACTTTCCTCCAGATGTGACGCTTGGCATTCAGGCCAAAGAGTTCAATTTTGTTTTCATCAGACCAGAGAATCTTGTTTCTCATGGTCTGAGAGTCCTTTAGGTGCCTTTTGGTAAACTCCAAGTGGGCTGTCAATTGCCTTTTACTGAGGAGTGGCTTCTGTCTGATTGGTGGAGTGCTGCAGAGTTTGTTGTCAGTCTGGAAGGTTCTCCCATCTCCACAGAGGAACTTTTGAGCTCTGTCAGAGTAACCATTGGGTTCTTGGTCACCTCCCTGACCAAGGCCCTTCTCCCCCGATTTGTCCGAATGCACCTGAGGATGCACCTGAGCTCAATTTCCAGTCTCATAGCAAAGGGTCTGAATACTTAAGTAAATAAGTACATTTTTGTTTTGAATCTTTTATCAATTTGCAAATATTTCTAAAAACCTGTTTTCACTTTGTCATTATGGGGTATTGTGTGTAGATTGATGAGGAACATTTTTTATTTAATCCATTTTAGAATAAGGCTGTAACGTAACAAAATGTGAAAAAAGTCAAGCGGTCTGAATACTTTCCCGACTGCACTGTAATCTCTCCTTAACATGAAAATGTGACATATATGACTATACAGTTGAGCTAACATTGAAGAGAGAGTGGTAGAACACAGGTGTGTTAATCACAGCCAGGCGTGAGAGAGGGGCAGAAAAGGGTAGGTGTGTAGGGAGCCCCTAACAGCTACATCATTACTGTGACTGGGTCTCACAGTTTCTCCATCACTCTGACTGGTCTGTTTGTCAGTCACACATGACTAAACTAACAAAATTACACTACCTTTGGCAATGTGGAAACACAGTCAATCAGTTTCAGTCTGTCACACATGAGCACACACACACACACACACAAAAACACTTCCGGAATTACACACTAAAACTGAAAACATATACTGTAACGATAGGCATGTAAGTGGTATTGTAAATAAAGGTAAGGTTATATACTCAATGATAAGACAGGCATTTGTCTAAGACAAGGGATCCAGGGGAAAGCTGTCTTAAGCAGGGGAGCTGTCAGTCTGTCTGTCTGTCTGTCTGTCTGTCTGTCTGTCTGTCTGTCTGTCTGTCTGTCTGTCTGTCTGTCTGTCTGTCTGTCTGTCTGTCTGTCTGTCTGTCTGTCTGTCTGGGGTAGTCCTGTGATCTACCTCTCAGTCGCAGAGCAACAGGTGAAATAATGCAGTATGTTGCATCCATCCAGATGGCTGGGGGAGTACTGTTTACTGTACTCAGTAAGAAACACCTAGAAATCTACTGGGTAAAAGAACATTTAAACTTGAACTTAACTAAAAAACAAAGCTCTAAAAATCACACATTCTGTACTCCCCCTCTACCACACACATTGATTTATCTCATATCCAAGGGCGGACTGGCCATCTGGCATTTCAGGCAAATGCCAGATGGTCTGGTCCATTTTTAGCCCAGTGGGTCTGTCTAACTTGGGTTTCTTGCGCAAAACGTATCATTATCTGGATAATAATGGGGGCCTAAAGAAAAAAAAATGGGCCAGTGTGTTAGAAATACCAGGGCCGATATCTGGTCCCAGTCCGCCCCTCCTCATATATTTCAGAGGGTCAGTCAAAGTAAGTTTTCTCTCCTTTAGCCTCAGAATCCCTGTCATTAGACATTACCAGCCGCTGCTAAGTTGTTCTGGTTTCCATGGAGACCCTCACTGAGCTGCAGATGATATGGACGGGGGGTTGCTATTGTTCTCATAATTTCTGGGGAGAAGAAAGTGTCGGATCTGAGTCCTCTTTTCAAAGCAATCAGAGCGCTGCTCAGACCCGCTCCTTTTTAATCTTCACAGGAACATGCTCCAGCGTGGCGCCGTGCGCAAAAAAACGCTCCTTCGCTTGGCGCACAAAGCTTCCTGTCGCGTCTTTGATTTCTAGCCATGCTAAACAATGCTTAGTCACCTGCTTATCAACCCACAACCCAGCTCCCTCTCCTACACCTACCTACCCACAACCCAGCTCCCTCTCCTACACCTACCTACCTACCCACAACCCAGCTCCCTCTCCTACACCTACCTACCTACCCACAACCCAGCTCCCTCTCCTACACCTGCCTACCTACCCACAACCCAGCTCCCTCTCCTACACCTACCTACCTACCCACAACCCAGCTCCCTCTCCTACACCTACCTACCTACCCACAACGCAGCTCCCTCTCCTACACCTACCAACATACCCACAACCCAGCTCCCTCTCCTACACCTACCTACACAACCCAGCTCCCTCTCCTACACCTACCTACCCACAACCCAGCTCCCTCTCCTACACCTACCTACCTACCCACAACCCAGCTCCCCCTCCTACATCTACCTACCCACAACCCAGCTCCCTCTCCTACACCCACCTACCCACAACCCAGCTCCCTCTCCTACATCTACCTACCCACAACCCAGCTCCCTCTCCTACACCTACCTACCTACCCACAACCCAGCTCCCTCTCCTACACCTACCTACCTACCCACAACCCAGCTCCCTCTCCTACACCTACCTACCCACAACCCAGCTCCCTCTCCTACACCTACCTACCTACCCACAACCCAGCTCCCTCTCCTACACCTACCTACCCACAACCCAGCTCCCTCTCCTACACCTACCTACCTACCCACAACCCAGCTCCCTCTCCTACACCTACCTACCCACAACCCAGCTCCCTCTCCTACACCTACCTACCCACAACCCAGCTCCCTCTCCTACACCTACCTACCCACAACCCAGCTCCCTCTCCTACACCTACCTACCCACAACCCAGCTCCCTCTCCTACACCTACCTACCCACAACCCAGCTCCCTCTCCTACACCTACCTACCCACAACCCAGCTCCCTCTCCTACACCTACCTACCCACAACCCAGCTCCCTCTCCTACACCTACCTACCCACAACCCAGCTCCCTCTCCTACACCTACCTACCCACAACCCAGCTCCCTCTCCTACACCTACCTACCCACAACCCAGCTCCCTCTCCTACACCTACCTACCTACAACCCAGCTCCCTCTCCTACACCTACCTACCTACCCACAACCCAGCTCCCTCTCCTACACCTACCTACCCACAACCCAGCTCCCTCTCCTACACCTACCTACCTACAACCCAGCTCCCTCTCCTACACCTACCTACCCACAACCCAGCTCCCTCTCCTACACCTACCTACCCACAACCCAGCTCCCTCTCCGACACCTACCTACCTACCCACAACCCAGCTCCCTCTCCTACACCTACCTACCCACAACCCAGCTCCCTCTCCTACACCTACCTACCTACCCACAACCCAGCTCCCTCTCCTACACCTACCTACCTACCCACAACCCAGCTCCCTCTCCTACACCTACCTACCTACCCACAACCCAGCTCCCTCTCCTACACCTACCTACCCACAACCCAGCTCCCTCTCCTACACCTACCTACCCACAACCCAGCTCCCTCTCCTACACCTACCTACCTACCCACAACCCAGCTCCCTCTCCTACACCTACCTACCTACCCACAACCCAGCTCCCTCTCCTACACCTACCTACCCACAACCCAGCTCCCTCTCCTACACCTACCTACCTCCCACAACCCAGCTCCCTCTCCTACATCTACCTACCTACCCACAACCCAGCTCCCTCTCCTACACCTACCTACCTACCTACCTACCTACCTCCCTACCTACCTACCTACCTACCTACCTACCTACCTCACCTACACCTACCTACCCACAACCCAGCTCCCTCTCCTACACCTACCTACCCACAACCCAGCTCCCTCTCCTACACCTACCTACCTACCCACAACCCAGCTCCCTCTCCTACATCTACCTACCTACCCACAACCCAGCTCCCTCTCCTACATCTACCTACCTACCCACAACCCAGCTCCCTCTCCTACACCTACCAACCTACCTACCCACAACCCAGCTCCCTCTCCTACACCAACCTACCTACCTACCCACAACCCAGCTCCCTCTCCTACACCTACCTACCTACCCACAACCCAGCTCCCTCTCCTACACCTACCTACCCACAACCCAGCTCCCTCTCCTACACCTACCTACCTACCCACAACCCAGCTCCCTCTCCTACACCTACCTACCCACAACCCAGCTCCCTCTCCTACACCTACCTACCCACAACCCAGCTCCCTCTCCTACACCTACCTACCCACAACCCAGCTCCCTCTCCTACACCTACCTACCTACCCACAACCCAGCTCCCTCTCCTACACCTACCTACCCACAACCCAGCTCCCACTCCTACACCTACCTACCCACAACCCAGCTCCCTCTCCTACACCTACCTACCTACCTACCTACCCACAACCCAGCTCCCTCTCCTACACCTACCTACCTACCCACAACCCAGCTCCCTCTCCTACACCTACCTACCCACAACCCAGCTCCCTCTCCTACACCTACCTACCCACAACCCAGCTCCCTCTCCTACACCTACCTACCCACAACCCAGCTCCCTCTCCTACACCTACCTACCTACCCACAACCCAGCTCCCTCTCCTACACCTACCTACCTACCCACAACCCAGCTCCCTCTCCTACACCTACCTACCCACAACCCAGCTCCCTCTCCTACACCTACCTACCTACAACCCAGCTCCCTCTCCTACACCTACCTACCTACCCACAACCCAGCTCCCTCTCCTACACCTACCTACCTACCCACAACCCAGCTCCCTCTCCTACACCTACCTACCTACCCACAACCCAGCTCCCTCTCCTACACCTACCTACCTACCCACAACCCAGCTCCCTCTCCTACACCTACCTACCTACCCACAACCCAGCTCCCTCTCCTACATCTACCTACCTACCCACAACCCAGCTCCCTCTCCTACACCTACCTACCTACCCACAACCCAGCTCCCTCTCCTACACCTACCTACCTACCCACAACCCAGCTCCCTCTCCTACACCTACCTACCTACCCACAACCCAGCTCCCTCTCCTACACCTACCTACCCACAACCCAGCTCCCTCTCCTACACCTACCTACCTACCCACAACCCAGCTCCCTCTCCTACACCTACCTACCCACAACCCAGCTCCCTCTCCTACACCTACCTACCCACAACCCAGCTCCCTCTCCTACACCTACCTACCCACAACCCAGCTCCCTCTCCTACACCTACCTACCTACCCACAACCCAGCTCCCTCTCCTACACCTACCTACCCACAACCCAGCTCCCTCTCCTACACCTACCTACCCACAACCCAGCTCCCTCTCCTACACCTACCTACCTACCTACCTACCCACAACCCAGCTCCCTCTCCTACACCTACCTACCTACCCACAACCCAGCTCCCTCTCCTACACCTACCTACCTACCCACAACCCAGCTCCCTCTCCTACACCTACCTACCCACAACCCAGCTCCCTCTCCTACACCTACCTACCTACAACCCAGCTCCCTCTCCTACACCTACCTACCTACCCACAACCCAGCTCCCTCTCCTACACCTACCTACCTACCTACCCACAACCCAGCTCCCTCTCCTACACCTACCTACCCACAACCCAGCTCCCTCTCCTACACCTACCTACCTACCCACAACCCAGCTCCCTCTCCTACACCTACCTACCCACAACCCAGCTCCCTCTCCTACACCTACCTACCCACAACCCAGCTCCCTCTCCTACACCTACCTACCCACAACCCAGCTCCCTCTCCTACACCTACCTACCTACCCACAACCCAGCTCCCTCTCCTACACCTACCTACCCACAACCCAGCTCCCTCTCCTACACCTACCTACCTACCACAACCCAGCTCCCTCTCCTACACCTACCTACCTACCCACAACCCAGCTCCCTCTCCTACACCTACCTACCCACAACCCAGCTCCCTCTCCTACACCTACCTACCTACCCACAACCCAGCTCCCTCTCCTACACCTACCTACCCACAACCCAGCTCCCTCTCCTACACCTACCTACCTACCCACAACCCAGCTCCCTCTCCTACACCTACCTACCCACAACCCAGCTCCCTCTCCTACACCTACCTACCTACCCACAACCCAGCTCCCTCTCCTACACCTACCTACCTACCCACAACCCAGCTCCCTCTCCTACACCTACCTACCTACCCACAACCCAGCTCCCTCTCCTACACCTACCTACCTACCCACAACCCAGCTCCCTCTCCTACACCTACCTACCTACCCACAACCCAGCTCCCTCTCCTACACCTACCTACCCACAACCCAGCTCCCTCTCCTACACCTACCTACCTACCCAACAACCCAGCTCCCTCTCCTACACCTACCTACCCACAACCCAGCTCCCTCTCCTACACCTACCTACCCCACAACCCAGCTCCCTCTCCTACACCTACCTACCCACAACCCAGCTCCCTCTCCTACACCTACCTACCTACCCACAACCCAGCTCCCTCTCCTACACCTACCTACCTACCACAACAACCCAGCTCCCTCTCCTACACCTACCTACCCACAACCCAGCTCCCTCTCCTACACCTACCTACCTCACAACCCAGCTCCCTCTCCTACACCTACCTACCTACCCACAACCCAGCTCCCTCTCCTACACCTACCTACCTACCCACAACCCAGCTCCCTCTCCTACACCTACCTACCCACAACCCAGCTCCCTCTCCTAACACCTACCTACCCACAACCCAGCTCCCTCTCCTACACCTACCTACCTACCCACAACCCAGCTCCCTCTCCTACACCTACCTACCCACAACCCAGCTCCCTCTCCTACACCTACCTACCTACCCACAACCCAGCTCCCTCTCCTACACCTACCTACCTCACAACCCAGCTCCCTCTCCTACACCTACCTACCTACCCACAACCCAGCTCCCTCTCCTACACCTACCTACCCACAACCCAGCTCCCTCTCCTACACCTACCTACCTACCCACAACCCAGCTCCCTCTCCTACACCTACCTACCCACAACCCAGCTCCCTCTCCTACACCTACCTACCCACAACCCAGCTCCCTCTCCTACACCTACCTACCTACCCACAACCCAGCTCCCTCTCCTACACCTACCTACCTACCCACAACCCAGCTCCCTCTCCTACACCTACCTACCTACCCACAACCCAGCTCCCTCTCCTACACCTACCTACCTACCCACAACCCAGCTCCCTCTCCTACACCTACCTACCCACAACCCAGCTCCCTCTCCTACACCTACCTACCTACCCACAACCCAGCTCCCTCTCCTACACCTACCTACCCACAACCCAGCTCCCTCTCCTACACCTACCTACCTACCCACAACCCAGCTCCCTCTCCTACACCTACCTACCTACCCACAACCCAGCTCCCTCTCCTACACCTACCTACCTACCACACAACCCAGCTCCCTCTCCTACACCTACCTACCTACCCACAACCCAGCTCCCTCTCCTACACCTACCTACCTACCCACAACCCAGCTCCCTCTCCTACACCTACCTACCTACCCACAACCCAGCTCCCTCTCCTACACCTACCTACCCACAACCCAGCTCCCTCTCCTACACCTACCTACCTACCCACAACCCAGCTCCCTCTCCTACACCTACCTACCCACAACCCAGCTCCCTCTCCTACACCTACCTACCTACCCACAACCCAGCTCCCTCTCCTACACCTACCTACCTCCACAACCCAGCTCCCTCTCCTACACCTACCTACCCACAACCCAGCTCCCTCTCCTACACCTACCTACCCACAACCCAGCTCCCTCTCCTACACCTACCTACCCACAACCCAGCTCCCTCTCCTACACCTACCTACCTACCCACAACCCAGCTCCCTCTCCTACACCTACCTACCCACAACCCAGCTCCCTCTCCTACACCTACCTACCTACCCACAACCCAGCTCCCTCTCCTACACCTACCTACCTACCCACAACCCAGCTCCCTCTCCTACACCTACCTACCTACCCACAACCCAGCTCCCTCTCCTACACCTACCTACCCACAACCCAGCTCCCTCTCCTACACCTACCTACCTACCCACAACCCAGCTCCCTCTCCTACACCTACCTACCTACCCACAACCCAGCTCCCTCTCCTACACCTACCTACCTACCTATCTACCCACAACCCAGCTCCCTCTCCTACACCTACCTACCCACAACCCAGCTCCCTCTCCTACACCTACCTACCTACCCACAACCCAGCTCCCTCTCCTACACCTACCTACCCACAACCCAGCTCCCTCTCCTACACCTACCTACCCACAACCCAGCTCCCTCTCCTACACCTACCTACCTACCCACAACCCAGCTCCCTCTCCTACACCTACCTACCTACCACAACCCAGCTCCCTCTCCTACACCTACCTACCCACAACCCAGCTCCCTCTCCTACACCTACCTACCTACCCACAACCCAGCTCCCTCTCCTACACCTACCTACCCACAACCCAGCTCCCTCTCCTACACCTACCTACCTACCCACAACCCAGCTCCCTCTCCTACACCTACCTACCTACCCACAACCCAGCTCCCTCTCCTACACCTACCTACCCACAACCCAGCTCCCTCTCCTACACCTACCTACCTACCACAACCCAGCTCCCTCTCCTACACCTACCTACCCACAACCCAGCTCCCTCTCCTACACCTACCTACCTACCCACAACCCAGCTCCCTCTCCTACACCTACCTACCCACAACCCAGCTCCCTCTCCTACACCTACCTACCTACCCACAACCCAGCTCCCTCTCCTACACCTACCTACCCACAACCCAGCTCCCTCTCCTACACCTACCTACCTCACAACCCAGCTCCCTCTCCTACACCTACCTACCTACCCACAACCCAGCTCCCTCTCCTACACCTACCTACCTACCCACAACCCAGCTCCCTCTCCTACACCTACCTACCTACCCACAACCCAGCTCCCTCTCCTACACCTACCTACCTACCCACAACCCAGCTCCCTCTCCTACACCTACCTACCTACCCACAACCCAGCTCCCTCTCCTACACCTACCTACCCACAACCCAGCTCCCTCTCCTACACCTACCTACCCACAACCCAGCTCCCTCTCCTACACCTACCTACCCACAACCCAGCTCCCTCTCCTACACCTACCTACCTACAACCCAGCTCCCTCTCCTACACCTACCTACCCACAACCCAGCTCCCTCTCCTACACCTACCTACCTACCACAACCCAGCTCCCTCTCCTACACCTACCTACCCACAACCCAGCTCCCTCTCCTACACCTACCTACCCACAACCCAGCTCCCTCTCCTACACCTACCTACCTACCCACAACCCAGCTCCCTCTCCTACACCTACCTACCTACCACACCACTCCCTACCTACCTACCTACCCACCTCCTCCCTACCTACCTACCTACCCACAACCCAGCTCCCTCTCCTACACCTACCTACCTACCCACAACCCAGCTCCCTCTCCTACACCTACCTACCTACCCACAACCCAGCTCCCTCTCCTACACCTACCTACCCACAACCCAGCTCCCTCTCCTACACCTACCTACCCACAACCCAGCTCCCTCTCCTACACCTACCTACCCACAACCCAGCTCCCTCTCCTACACCTACCTACCTACCTACCTACCCACAACCCAGCTCCCTCTCCTACACCTACCTACCTACCACAACCCAGCTCCCTCTCCTACACCTACCTACCCACAACCCAGCTCCCTCTCCTACACCTACCTACCTACCCACAACCCAGCTCCCTCTCCTACACCTACCTACCTACCCACAACCCAGCTCCCTCTCCTACACCTACCTACCCACAACCCAGCTCCCTCTCCTCACACCTACCTACCCACAACCCAGCTCCCTCTCCTACACCTACCTACCCACAACCCAGCTCCCTCTCCTACACCTACCTACCCACAACCCAGCTCCCTCTCCTACACCTACCTACCTACCCACAACCCAGCTCCCTCTCCTACACCTACCTACCCACAACCCAGCTCCCTCTCCTACACCTACCCACAACCCAGCTCCCTCTCCTACACCTACCTACCCACAACCCAGCTCCCTCTCCTACACCTACCTACCTACCCACAACCCAGCTCCCTCTCCTACACCTACCTACCTACCCACAACCCAGCTCCCTCTCCTACACCTACCTACCTACCCACCACCCTACCTCACCTCCCTACCTACCTACCTACCTACCTACCCACAACCCAGCTCCCTCTCCTACACCTACCTACCTACCCACAACCCAGCTCCCTCTCCTACACCTACCTACCTACCCACAACCCAGCTCCCTCTCCTACACCTACCTACCTACCACACAACCCAGCTCCCTCTCCTACACCTACCTACCCACAACCCAGCTCCCTCTCCTACACCTACCTACCCACAACCCAGCTCCCTCTCCTACACCTACCTACCTACCTACCTACCCACAACCCAGCTCCCTCTCCTACACCTACCTACCCACAACCCAGCTCCCTCTCCTACACCTACCTACCCACAACCCAGCTCCCTCTC
>NC_138303.1:14602500-14652500 GCF_965601325.2 Salmo salar | reverse complement strand
AAATACAAGACAATATACTACAAACTGTAGGCCTGTTTACTGCATGGAGAAAACAGCAGCTTAGAGTTGTAGGTATGACACTCTACAGACTCTCTCCCTCTCCCTCTCCTTCTCTCCCTCCCTCTCTCCCTCTCCCTCCCCCTCTCCCTCTCCCTCTCCCTCCCCCTCTCCCTCTCTCTCTCTCTCTCTCTCTCTCTCTCTCTCCTCCCTCCCTCCCTCCCTCCCTCCCTCCCTCCCTCCCTCCCTCCCTCAGGTAAATAGATGGAGACTGACCATGCAGTATATAAGAAGGCTGCCTGTGCTCAGCTTCACAGAGCTCTATGAATCACAAAGCACAATGAGGCCGTCCCAGGTGCACTCTTCTCTGGCTGCTTTGTCTGTGTGGCGAGATGTCTGCCCTACGGCACATTACATTTTCTACATTTGAGGCAGCGTGCCCACATCCCCACATAATCCTCTCTTTCTCTCCTCCTGCACTGCAAAGTGTGTACTAAAAGCCTGACTTCAAGCGCCTCTTTTCCTCTCCATGGAAACCCGGACAGAAAAAGAACAACCTGGTTGAAGCCTCCTTAATAAATGATATGAGGGTCTGCCCTACTCACCCCCTTCCCCTTCGCTCCTCATTATTCACTGTAACCCTCTGGCCTTGTGCCTGTCCTCTGTTAAGCTCTCACCCCATACTGATCCTCTGTTAAGCTCAAAAGATCAGAAATCATCTCAAAATGTGAACAGGTGTCAAAATGAGCTGCTCACTGGAGGTCAGGTTTGGGGTCAATTTCATTTTGAATTCCAATTCCACATTTTCTTAAGAAAATTGGAATTTCAGTGTACTTCCTGAATTGTCTGGAATTGAAATGGAATTGATAGCAACCTTGCTGGGGATATATCTGACGCTGTATTGAAAGGTCATGTTACGGATCAGGGAGAGCAGCATCTTCCCAGGTCTGTCCAGTCCAGTCCCGTCTAGTCAGAGAGAGGACAGCACTGTTCGGGTAGAGGAGAGTCCATTTACCGCTGGTTTGGAGTCACAGCAGCAAAGACTCGGGCCTCAGGTAACTCCTGAACATTCCCTGATAGCTCAGCGGCTCACAGATGGAGCCGAGAGCAAAAACCAACACCTCTGTATGTGAGAGATCAACACGTCTGTATGTGAGAGATCAACACCTCTGTATGTGAGAGATCAACACGTCTGTATGTGAGAGATCAACACGTCTGTATGTGAGAGATCAACACCTCTGTATGTGAGAGATCAACACCTCTGTATGTGAGAGATCAACACCTCTGTATGTGAGAGATCAACACCTCTGTATGTGAAAGATCAACACGTCTGTATGTGAGAGATCAACACCTCTGTATGTGAGAGATCAACACGTCTGTATGTGAGAGATCAACACCACTGTATGTGAGAGATCAACACCTCTGTATGTGAGAGATTAAAAACCAGGGGTAAAAATAAGCCGGTCCGGTACGGTGCCCCGGCAAAATAAATAGTGTGGGTATGCTGTACCAGTTAAACATGTCATCACAATAATTAAAACTAAATGTCAAGGAAATGATGCAATGTGGTTGACGAGAACCACAGACATTTTCCCAAGACAGAGATGAGTGGCAGACACAGAGACGCGAGCGGGCAGCAGTGGACTAATGACAATGGCCAAATGTCATTCCACTTTGTGGTGTTTTGTGTAACAGAGGTCTTTTGCCATTCACCACTGTTAGGAGGCTGGAAATACAGTGCCTTCAACCCCGTTGTTATGGCAACGCCTAAATACGTTCAGGAGTCAAATTTGCTTTAACAAGTCACATAATAAATGACATGGACTCACTGCAATACTAGTGTTTAACATGATTGTTGAATGACTTCCTCATCTCTGTACCCCACACGTACAATTATCTGTAAGGTCCCTCAGTCGAGCAGTGAATTTCAAACACAGATTCAACCACAAAGAGCACTGAGGTTTTCCAATGTCTCACAAAGAAGGTCATCTATTGGTAGATGAGTAAAAATATATATATTTTTGAAAAAGCAGACATTGAATATTCCTTTGAGCATGGTGAAGTTATTAATTACACTTTGGATGGTGTATCAATACAAACAGTCAAATCAAATCACATTTGATTTGTCACATGCGCCGAATACAACAGGCGTAGACCTTACAGTGAAATGCTTACTTACAAGCACTTAACCAAAAATCCAGTTTTAAGAAAATACCCCAAAAAAGTAAGAGATAAAAATAACAAATAATTAAGAGCAGCAGTAAATAACAGTAGCAAGGCTATATACAGGGGGTACCGGTACAGAGCCAACGTGGAGGCTAAATACAGGGGGTATCGGTACAGAGCCAATGTGGAGGCTATATACAGGGGGTACCGGTACAGAGTCAATGTGGAGGCTAAATACAGGGGGTACCGGTACAGAGTCAATGTGGAGGCTATATACAGGGGGTACCGGTACAGAGTCAATGTGGAGGCTATATACAGGGGGTACCGGTACAGAGTCAATGTGGAGGCTATATACAGGGGGTACTGGTACAGAGCCAATGTGGAGGCTATATACAGGGGGTACCGGTACAGAGTCAATGTGGAGGCTATATACAGGGGGTACCGGTACAGAGTCAATGTGGAGGCTATATACAGGGGGTACCGGTACAGAGTCAATGTGGAGGCTATATACAGGGGGTACCGGTACAGAGTCAATGTGGAGGCTATATACAGGGGGTACTGGTACAGAGTCAATGTGGAGGCTATATACAGGGGGTACTGGTACAGAGTCAATGTGAGGGGGCACCGGTGTTGAGGTAATTGAGGTAATATGTACATGTAGGTAGAGTTATTAAAGTGACTATGTATAGATAAGAGTAGCAGCAGCGTAGAAGAGGGTGGGGTAGTAGTCTGGGTAGCCGTGCGGTAGCAGAGAGAACAGTCTATGACTGTTGGTGGCTGGAGGTGGCTGGAGTCTTTTGACAATTTTTATGGCCTTCCTCTGACACTGCCTAGTATATAGATCTTGGATGGAAGGAAGCTTGGCCCCAGTGATGTACTGGGCCGTACGCATTACCCTCTGTAGAACATTACGGTCGGATGCCGAGCAGTTGCCATACCAGGCTGTGATGCAACTGGTCAGGATGCTCTTGATGATGCAGCTGTAGAACCTTTTGAGGATCTGGGGACCCATGACAAATCTTTTCAGTCCGCTGAGGGGAATAGGTGTTATTGTGCCCTCTTCATGACTGTCTTGGTGTGTTTGGACCATGATCATTTGTTGGTGATGTGGACACTAAGGAACTTGAAAATCTCGACTAATTCCACTACTGCCCCGTCGATGTGAATGGAGGCGTGTTTGGCCATCCTTTTCCTGTAGTCTATGATCGTCTCCGACCTCCACCCTATAGGCTGTCTCATCGTTGTCGATGATCAGGCCTACCACCGTTACAGTATGTCGTCAGCAAAACTTAATGATGGTGTTGGAGTCGTGCTTGGCCACACAGTCGTGGGTGAACAGGGAGTACAGGAGGGGACTAAGGATGCACCCCTGAGGGGACCCCGTGTTGAGGATCAGCGAGGCAGATGTGTCGTTGCCTACCCTTACCATCATTAAGTCCAGAAACCAGTTGCAAGGGGAGGTGTTTAATTCCAGGGTCCTTAGTTTAGTAATGAGCTTTGTGGGCACTATGGTGTTGAACGCTGAACTGTTGTCAATGAACAGCATTCTCACATAGGTGTTCCTTTTGTCAAGGCGGGAAAAGGCAGTGTGGAGTGCAATTGAGATTGTGTCATTTGTTGATCTGTTGGGGCGGTTTGCGATTTGGAGTGGGTCTAGGGTTTCCGGGAGGATGGTGTTGATGTGAGCCATAACCAGCCTTTCAAAGCAATTCATGGCTACAGACATCAGTGCTATGGGGCGGTAGTCATTTAGGCAGGTTACCTTGGCATTCTTGGGCACAGGGTCTATGGTGGTCTGCTTAAAACATGTAGACATTACAGACTCGGTCAGGGAGAGGTTGAAAATGTCAGTAAAGACACTTGCACATTGGTCCACGCATGCTCTGAGTACACATCATGGTTATCAGTCTGGCCCTGAGGCCTTGTGAATGTTGACCTTTTTAAAAGGTCTTACTCACATCGGCTACAGAGAGCATGATCATACATTCGTCCAGAAACAGCTGGTGCTCTCATGTATGCTTCAGTGTTGCATGCCTCGAAGCAAGCATAAAAGGCATTTAACCCGTCTGGTAGGCTCGTGTCACTGGGCAGCTCACGGCTAGTTTTCCTTTTGCAGTCCGCAATAGTTTGCAAGCTCTGCCACATCCGACGAGCGTCAGAGCCAGTGTAGTAGGATTCAATTTTAGTCCTGTTTTGACACTTTGCCTGAGGGCATAGCAGGATTTCTTATAAGTGTCCGGATTAGTGTCCAGATGTTTGATAGCAGCAGTTCTAGTCTTTAGCTCCGTGCGGATGTTGCCTGTAATCCATGGGTTCTGGTTGGTATATGTATGTACGGTCACTGTGGGGACGACGTCATCGATGCACTTATTGATGAAGCCGGTGACTGAGGTGGTATACTCCTCAATGCCATCGAATGAATCTGAAAACATATTCCATTCTGTGCTAGCAAAACATTCCTGTAGCTTAGCATCCGCGTCATTTAACCACTTCCGTATTGAGCGAGTCACTGGTACTTCCTTCTTTAGTTTTTCCTTGTAAGGAGGAATCAGGAGGATAGAGATATGGTCAGATTTGCCAAATGGAGTAAAGGTGGTGTAGAGTTTTTTTCTCTCTGGTTGCACATGTGACATGCTGGTAGAAATGAAGGAAAACGGGTTTTTCAGTTTGTTTTTGCTTATACAGCTTGTTGAGTGCGGTCTTAGTGCCAGCATCGGTTTGTGGGGGTAAATAGAAATCTACAAAAAATATAGATGAAAACTCTCTTGGTAGATAGTGTGGTCTACAGCTTATCATGAGGTACAAAACCTTGAGACTTCCTTAATATTAGAGATTGCGCACCAGCTGTTATTGACAAATAGACACAGACCACCACCCCTCATCTTACCAGAGATAGCTGTTCTGTCTTGCCAACTGTATATTATTCATGTTGTCGTTCAGCCACAACTCGATGAAACATAAGATCTTACAGTTTTTTATGTCCCGTTGGTAGGACAGTCTTGAACGGGCTCATCCAGTTTATTCTCCAGTGATTGCATGTTGACCAATAGGATGAATGGTGGAGGCAAGTTACCCACTCGCCGACAAATTCTCACAAGGCACCCGGATCTACGCCCCCTCTATCTCTGTCTCCTCTTCATGCAAATAACGGGGATTTGGGCCTGGTCCGGGAGCACCAGTTAGGGAAAAAAGTATTTGATCCCCTGCTGATTTTGTACGTTTGCCCACTGACAAAGAAATGATCAGTCTATAATTTTAATGGTAGGTTTATTTGAACAGTGAGAGACAGAATAACAACAAAAAAATCCAGAAAAAAACGCATGTCAAAAATGTTATAAATTGATTTGCATTTTAATGAGAGAAATAAGTATTATGTCCATAATAATATTACATAATATATATTACAAACAATGCAAAATAGCACAATTGGTTAGGAGCCCGTAAAACGGCAGCCATTGCTGTTTCGAGGAGATACTGAGGTACGGGAGTTAGGAGGGTAGGAATAAGGGACGAGGTTAGAAAACAAGAGACAGAGAACAGGACACGTTGAGAAGAGGGGAATGGAGAAGAATTAATATTGAGAGAGGGAGAGATTGTTGTGTGAACCACACGCTCGCTCGCTCGCACCCACCAACCCAAAAGGCTATACAGGGTTATTGAAGAGGACACACAGAGCAATTTCTGCCCCAGAGGGGGGAGAAGTGGCGAGGCTCACTAACGGATAAGCTTATTGGAACAGATAGGCTTTTCAACACAAGGCAAATGGAGGAAAGATATAGATGTAAAAATTGAGAGATGGAAATAAAGTTAAGCAGTTTAGCATAAATGCACAATTTTACTTTTCCATTCTTCCCCTGCAATCTGCAGATACTGTATATTGGCTGACATTGCCATGGCTGTTTATTCTAGAACACAGTGTTTTTGTGCTCAGGGCTCTCTTAAAAGAGGCTTATATCTCTGCGTACAGCTCTGATCTATAGCATGATAGCTGCAGCACAGAGGCTGGCCAAGGACAGACAGACTGGAACTATCTTCCAGCGGACTGTCTTCTGTTTAAAGGTTAGTCACACAGTGATGGTTTGAAGTTCTCATTCAATCAGTCACAGGCAGCTTGTTGGTTTGCCAAGCGTTAGCTCTGTCACTATAGCTTTGTTTTTGGTTTGTTTTGCCTTCATACATACATACATACATACAGTGCCGTGAAAAACTATTTGCCCTCTTTCTGATTTTCCCTATTGTTGCATATTTTTTATACTGAATGTTTTCAGATCTTCAATCAAAATCTAATATTAGATAAATGGAACCTGAGTTTACAAAAAAAAATGGATACTTATTTTATTAATTTAATTAACTAAGTTATGCAACACTCAATTCCCCTGTGTGAAAAAAATGAATCACCCCCTGACACTCAATAACTGGTTGTGCAATGACTCCAACCAAACACTTCCTGTAGTTGTTGATCAGCCTCTCATGTCTCTGTGGAGGAATCTTGGCCCACTCTTGCATGTAGAACTGCTTTAACTCAACATTAGGTGTTGTATAACTTTGTTTATGAAATAAATGAAATTATGTAATTGTTGTGTTATTTGTTCACTCAGGTTCCCTTTATCTAATATTATGTTTTGGTTGAAGATCTGATAACATTCAGTATAAAAATATGCAAAAGTAGCGAAAATTAGAAAGGAGGCACATAATTATAAGCACGGACGGATGGACGGACGGACGGACAGACGGACGGACGCACACAGACACACAAAGACACACAGAGACACACACAGAGACACACGCATGGACGGACGGACGGACGCAAGCACACAGACACACAAAGATACACACATACACAGAGACACACGCACATACAGAGAGAGAGAGAGAGAGACACACAGACATGCTTCAATAGGATCCATGCCTTTTTCACCGGCTGCAGGTCTAACAGCAGAGAGACTGACAGGCTGTATAATCTTTACGATACACACTGCCAGCCAGGCTCCAAGTGTAATACTCAACAGTACTCACGCACGCACGTACACACACAGACACACTTTGTGCTGACTGACAGGGGGCCAGGCAGAGAACAGTGCCCCAGCTGGAGTAGAGAAGCTGTGTGTTTATTTAAAGCCCAGAATCAATCCTACCTCTCTTTCACACACTGCCTCTTCTGACTCCAATCACCTCGTTCAATAACCCACAGGCTACCTATCTCTCCCACCCACCCACCCACCCCCGGAGGACCCCTCACCACATACTGACCTCACCCACCCACCCACCCACCCACCGGAGGACCCCCCCCACCACACACTGACCTCTCCCACCCACCCACCCATTGGAGGACCCCACCCCACACTGCCAGAATGTTGGTAATATCTAGTGGCCCTTTTGGGTATTTCAGATGATCAAGTGTCTAATTATCTCCGGCCCGCTTTCTGGCCTTTTCACATGTAAAATGTATTCCATAATTAAATAAGATGATTTAAAATGAAAAAAGCTGTAAAACATTACCCTAAATAGAAACCATCAACTTAGTGACTACCATTGGTGTTTAATATGAGGTTTTCAGCATTAAATATATTTTATATACTTTATCATGCACTTTTAGTTCGTTTACTACGTCAATATGTGTTTGTTGTCAATGTTTTGGTGTAAAACTGATGGCAGTTGTGAAAAAAGTCAATAGTAGGAAAAGTTGCAGAGTTAATTGAAAATAATGCCATTGTTGATTAGATGCTTCTCCCCCCATTAATTAGGCTATTTTCTCTTGAACCATATGCTCTATCCACTAGAAACTCATGGACAATATTGACACAGTTCTAAAAAAAATAATCATACTACATATAAATATATTTAAAAGTCAAGTAAAATGATTAAAGTTACCATATATTGCCTAGCTCTGATTCACTCAGTCTCTGGAGGAGCAGAACGTGCTGTCAGAGGAACCATGGGAATAATGATCCCTATCATGTAGGAGATGTGAAAATGAAGCCCATTACTGTCAAGACCAGAACGCTACTGTTCTGACGTACAAGTGGACGATTCAGTATGAAGGTTAACGCTGGTCTCATTTGTGTTATCCATTCTCTATATGGCGTGCCCTATCTGCTGAGTGACAGGTCTGTTATTATTATCCTACTGTGTGTGTCTGTGTAGTTGATATGTGTGTAGGTGTGTGTGTAGTAGATGTGTGTGTAGGTGTGTGTGTTTAGTAGATGTGTGTGTAGGTGTGTGTGTTTAGTTGATGTGTGTGTAGGCATGTGTGTTTAGTTGATGTGTGTGTAGGTGTGTGTGTTTAGTTTATGTGTGTGTAGGTGTGTGTTTGTGTTTAGTAGATATGTGTGTAGGCGTGTGTGTTGTGTGTGTGTGTTTAGTAGATGTGTGCGCTTAGTAGATGTGTGTATGTTTAGTAGATGTGTGTGTGTGTGTTTAGTAGATGTGTGTGCAGGTGTGTGTGTGCGTAGTTGATGTGTGTGTGTAGGTGTGTTTAGTTGATGTGTGTGTGTGTAGGTGTGTTTAGTTGATGTGTGTGTAGGTGTGTGTGTTTAGTCGATGTGTGTGTAGGTGTGTGTGTGTGTGTGTGTAGTAGATGTGTGTGCAGGTGTGTGTGTAGGTGTGTGTGTTAGTTGATGTGTGTGAAGGTGTGTGTGTGTAGTTGATGTGTGTGTAGGTGTGTGTCTGTAGTTGCTGTGTGTGTGTAGGTCTGTGTAATTAATGTGTGTGTAGATGTGTGTGTTGTTGTGTGTGTGTAGATGTGTGTGTTGTTGTGTGTGTCTGTGTTGTCCCTCTCATGCAGTGAGAGATTCGGTGGAAGTAGGACAAGGTCCTAGACCGTTCTACTTTTCATTATAGCTAAATCCTGTGGATGACACTGGGGAAATCACCCTCATCCTTCAGGCTCTCCTGCCACTTTACACAGCTTATCACAACTCAGAGAGAGAGGGGTGGAAAAAGACAGACAGACAGACAGACAGACAGACAGACAGACAGACAGACAGACAGACAGACAGACAGACAGACAGACAGACAGACAGACAGACAGACAGACAGACAGACAGACAGACAGACAGACAGACAGACAGACAGACAGACGCAGACAGACAGACAGACAGATGGAGAGGTGAGGTGAGGTGAGGCGAGAGGAAAAATAAAGAGAAAGAGGATTGGTTAACATAAGGAGATGGAGGAGTGGCATCAGCGGTAAGAGAGATGATGAGAGCCGGGCGATGTGTTAAAACATTTTAAGGGTTTTTTAGGGCATCACAAGACACAACCATAACTCGCTCGTACAAGACAGAGTGTGTGTCAGTGTGTGCCTGAAGTATTTGCCCCCTTTCATCTGTACCAAGAAAACACAAATATGAACAGCACTATCACACAGATATTGTTGTAGAGCAAAGCTGAAGCAGAATAAATAAATAAAGCTGAAGCATAAAATCCTAATAAACAGCGGTCACAACAAATAGCTTCATTTCCATAATAGTTATTGCCTGTATTAGACTTGATCATGTCCACTGGTAGTCTGGTCCGAGCGACAAGACTACCAGTGGACATGATCAAGTCTAATACAGGCAATAAATATTATGGAAATGAAGCCTGGAGTTCAAATGTTGCAGTGCTCTACCACTGCATTCTCAGAAAAAAAGGTGCTATCTAAACCAAAATGAGTTCTTCAGCTGTCCCCATATGAGAACCCTTTGAAGAAGTAATTTTTTTTGCAGAAAATTTTATCCATGCTTTTGTCACTTCAAGATTAGACTACTACAATGCTCTACTTTCCGGCTACCCGGATAAAGCACTACATAAACTTCAGTTAATGCTAAACATGGCTGCTAGTGCTTTCTATTTCTACATTTCTGTGTTCTATGTTTGTGCTTTTCTAATAACTGTTTTCTGTGTTCATGCAAGTGACTGATTGAACAAACCCTCACTATCAGTATCTGCAATTTGGCAGTATGCCCAGACCCTTGTTTTGAGAATTAAAGATATCTCATTTTCAAGGTCTCAGCTAAGAGAGAAGAAGCCGCGTGAGGTATTGATCTGTCACATGCATGACCCAGTATTGGTTGTCACATGAATGAAGCAAACATTAATTATGAATGATGAATAAGCTATATCAGGCAAATATAACTTGCCAGTATATAAGGTAACTAACGGGACTGCCACGTTAGAGCTCCTCACAGACGTTCACTATGGTGCATTAAGTTTGTCGGAACCTCTCCAGCGAACTGATAATAAATAATGATTCATTTAAAATTGACTTTGAGTGTCCCTGTGTAGTATTTCCATGACACAGCTATTATTACTGTTATTCATAAATATGGATCGTTCGACCAATATCGTTTCTGAACGTAGACCAAAAATTGCTTAGATCAATTATTGCAAATAGATTAAGAAATATAATCACAGATATAATCAACACTGACCAAACTGGTTTTGTGTCCAGCAGACTTCTGAGTGATAATGTTAGGCACATTTTTAATGTAATGGAACACGTTCTCAAGAAAAAACATCAACTGCTTACGGTAACTTTAGAGGCAGAGAAACCTTATTTTTTTCATTTCTTTTACTTATCTTTTTCTCCCCAATTTTGTGATTACGATCTTGTCTCACTGCTGCAACTCCTCAACGGGCTCGGGAGAGGCGAAGGTCAAGTCATGCGTCCTCCAACACATGACCCACCAAACCACACTTCTTAACACCCGCTCGCTTAACCCGGAAGCCAGCTGCACCAATGTGTCGGAGGAAACACCGTTCAACTGACGACCGAAGTCAGCCAGCAGGCGGCCGGCCCGCCACAAGGAGTCACTAGAGCGCAATGAGGCAAGTAAAGTTCCACCGGCCAAACCCATACATTATCGCGCTCTTTTAACCTCCTAAGAGGGACAAGACAGGGAGATCCTCTGTCAACCTTAATCTTCATTTTAAGTATGAACTGTTAGCTGAATACAAGGTCTACAGATCGATCAGGAAGAACACAAATTAGCAATGTATGTAGGTAATGTGATTCTGTACTTAACAAACATGCTTCAGTCAGTTCCCGCCACTATGGATGAAATAAATTAATAAAATATTGTATCTGGGTACAGACTAAATACAGGGAAATCAGAAGCAATGACTGTAGGTCAACAAATATCCCAAGACATCAAAACTAATTTTAAACTTAAATGGGATCAAAATAAACTTAAATACTTAGGGATTACCATCCCCCAAGATCTGACAAAACTACATCAGTATAACTTTGGAACACTGGAAAACAAACTTAAACAGGACCTACAAAAATAGACATTAGTACCTTTAACAATAACAGGAATAATTGAAACTATTAACATGAATGTTCTCCACCAATAACTACTACTCCAAACACTTTAAAACAGTGGGGAAAACTCTTGAGTAAATTCATCTGGGGAGGAAGAAAAGCCTGTCTCAAACTTAAAACAATAAAACAACGTAGACAAGCAGGGGGACTAGAGCTAGTTATATATAGACACCCAAATAAAATCCCTTATTGTATGGATGGCAACAACAGCTAAATGGAGATAGATGGAAATCCAACAAATGGAGAAGTACAACTATATTTATGAAGACTATCAATAAACACACTTGGAAGATAGAAAAAACCTGTATAAATAACACCATAACGGTCTGGACAAAGATCACCAAAATAAAAATAAAAGGCATTCAAACAGACCTGATTAACCTGCGAGAAATTGTAATGGACGGTGACTTTAAGCCAAGTATGATTGGTGATACATTTAAATGACGGGCTGAAAAAAGACTGAGCAGCTATCATCAGATGTTCACAGACAAGGGGATAGATACATTTGAGAATCTATTAAAAAGGACAACCTCCGAGAACTCTGTTCTACAATGACTTACAAGTAAGACGTTATCTTACTAAAGCAGTGGGACCTAATAAAATGTTTATTGATTTACATCCTTTAATTACATATATAGCAAAGACATATAACAAGGTAAATGCCACATACATATGATTATAGAAGAAGAAAGGAAGATGAGAATTTTATAGTGGTAACGAATTGGGAAGATGAGCTGCAAATAGCAATAACCCAAGAGGATTGGGGGACATACCAAGAAACACATCCAAGACAACCAACTCTCTACTCTGGAGGGAATACTCTTGGAAATTCAGTCAAGATTTTTCATAAGTCCTATAATACAATCAAAGTGCAACCGTAACATCACACCAAG
Organism: Salmo salar; assembly: GCF_965601325.2. Lineage (NCBI taxonomy): Eukaryota > Metazoa > Chordata > Actinopteri > Salmoniformes > Salmonidae > Salmo > Salmo salar. Next base: position 14,640,137 of record NC_138303.1, on the reverse strand, counting down.
CTGCTGGGTAACTGTGGGGTGATCAGGGCTAACCACATCCACATACTATAGTCCTGCCCAGTCCTCAATCATTTCTGGAACAAAGTATACAAAATATTGCATGATACGTTTGAACGCTCACTGTCTCCAGAACACATACTAAATCCAGAACACATACTCTTGGGGAGAACCTCTCATTCACAGGTCCTCCAATCCGATCGGTACCACTTCAGAATTCTGAGAATAACAACACTTAAACAGATGACTATAAACTAGCTTGATTTCCTGGCATCACAAATAAGCAACAGGAAAGAAACAATCACTGAAATGTATAGTCTTGGAAATTATAACTCGTAGAATAAGAAACCAAAATAACTATTTGAGATACAATGGGAAAAAGTTACAAAAAAAAGGACTATATATTCTGAAATATTTATAGGCCCCAACAGATAGCATTTACATGTTTAAAATGGAGCAGTGTGGGTGGATGTGTGTGTGTGTCGGTGAATGTGTGTGTGCCAGAGTGAATGTGTGCATGTACAGTTGAAGTTGGAAGTTTACATACACCTTAGCCAGATACATTTAAACTCAGTTTTTCACAATTCTTGACATTTAATCCTAGTAAACATTCCCTGTCTTAGGTCAGTTAGGATCACCACTTTATTTTAAGAATGTGAAATGTCAGAATAATAGTAGAGAGAATGATTTCTATCAGCTTTTATTTCTTTCATCACATTCCCAGTGGGTCAGAAGTTTACATACACTCAATTAGTATTTGGTAGCATTGTCTTTAAATTGTTTAACTTGGGTCAAACGTTTCGGGTAGCCTTCCACAAGCTTCCCACAATAAGTTGGGTGAATTTTGGCCAATTTCTCCTGACAGAGCTGGTGTAACTGAGTCAGGTTTGTAGGCCGCTTTGCTCGCACATGCTTTTTCAGTTCTGCCCACAACTATTCTATAGGATTGAGGTCAGGGCTTTTGATGGCCACTCCAAAACATTGACTTTGTTGTCCTTAAGCCATTTTGCCACAACTTTGGAAGTATGTTTGGGGTCATTGTCCATTTGGAAAACCCATTTGCGACCAAGCTTTAACTTCCTGACTGATGTCTTGAGATGTTTCTTCAATATATCCACATAATTTCATTTCCTCATGATGCCATCTATTTTGTGAAGTGCACCAGTCCCTCCTGCAGCAAAGCACACCCACAACATGATGCTGCCACCACCGCGCTTCACGTTTGGGATGGTGTTCTTCGGCTTGCAAGTCTCCCCGTTTTTCTTCCAAACATAACGATGGTCATTATGGCTAAACAGTTCTATTTTTGTTTCATCAGACCAGAGGACATTTCTCCAAAAAGTACAATCTTTGTCCCCATGTGCAGTTGCAAACCGTAGTCTGGCTTTTTTTATGGTGGTTTTGGAGCAGTGGCTTCTTCCTTGCTGAGCGGACTTTCAGGTTATGTCGATGTAGGACTCGTTTTACTGTGGATATAGATACTTTTGTACCTGTTTCCCCCAGCATCCATCTTCACAAGGTTCTTTGCTGTTGTTCTGGGATTGATTTGCACTTTTTGCACCAAAGTACGTTCATCTCTAGGAGACAGTCTCCTTCCTGAGCGGTATGACGGTTGCGTGGTCCCATGGTTTTTATACTTGCGTACTATTGTTTGTACAGATGAACGTGGTACCTTCAGGCATTTGGAAATTGCTCCCAAGGATGATCCAGACTTGTGGAGGTCTCCAATGTTTTTTCTGAGGTCTTGGCTGATTTCTTTTGATTTTCACATGATGTCAAGCAAAGAGGCACTGAGTTTGAAGGTAGGCTTTGAAATACATCCACAGGTACACCTCCAATTGACTCAAATTATGTCAGTTAGCCTATCAGAAGCTTCTAAAGCTATAACATCATTTTCTGGAATTTTCCCAGCTCTTTAAAGGCACAGTCAACTTAGTGTATGTAAACTTCTGACCCACTGGAATTGTGATACAGTAAATTATAAGTGAAATAATCTGTCTGTAAACAATTGTTGGGAAAATTACTTTTGTCATGCACAAAGTAGATGTCCTAACCAACTTGCCAAAACTATAGTTTGTTAGCAAGAAATTTGTGGAGTGGTTGAAAAACAAGTTTTAATGACTCAAACCTAAGCGTATGTAAACTTCCGACTTCAACTGTATGTGAGTTTAAGAGTGAACGTTTGTGTATACATGAGTGGGTGCGTGTCTGCGTGTGTGTTTGAGAAAAATAGTAGGTTAATGTGTGTGAGTGTGTGTGCATGTGTGTGTCATGCACGCAAAGATGGTGAAAACGCAATGCAGATAGGGATACCAGGACGCCAACACCACACATGATATATAACTAACTAATGCAGATAGAGATACCAGGACGCCAAAACCACACATGATATATAACTAACTAATGCAGATAGGGATACCAGGACCCCAACACCACACATGATATATAACTAACTAATGCAGATAGGGATACCAGGACGCCAACACCACACATGATATATAACTAACTAATGCAGATAGAGATACCAGGACCCCAACACCACACATGAGATATAACTAACTAATGCAGATAGAGATACCAGGACCCCAACACCACACATGATATATAACTAACTAATGCAGATAGGGATACCAGGACCCCAACACCACACATGAGATATAACTAACTAAAAACACACTGCCCACGCCAACGCCAAACCAAGGATACCTTGTTTTTGCTTAATTTATTATTTTGATTTGTATTTTTTTCAGGTTGGTGGTGTGTGGGGGGTATGGGCTGGCCTCAGCCTCAGCCTCCACCCCCATCCCTGGCCTACAGTAAAGTTCCTATTCATTACTCTGGCTCTCCCTGATTGGCCCAGAACAGATGCATAGTCTACAGTATACTGCATGTTCATTAACCTGTCTCTCCCTGAGAGGCCCAGAGGAGATGCATAGCCTACAGTATACTGCAAGTTCATTACCCTGGCTCTCCCTGAGAGGCTCAGAGGATATGCATAGCCTACAGTATACTGCATGTTCATTAACCTGGCTCTCCCTGAGAAGCTCAAAGAATATGCATAGCCTACAGTATACTGCATGTTCATTAACCTGGCTCTCCCTGAGAGGCTCAGAGGATATGCATAGCCTACAGTATACTGCATGTTCATTAACCTGGCTCTCCCTGAGAGGCCCAGAGGAGATGCATAGCCTACAGTATACTGCATGTTCATTACCCTGGCTCTCCCTGAGAGGCCCAGAGGAGATGCATAGCCTACAGTATACTGCATTTTCATTACCCTGGCTCTCCCTGAGAGGCCCAGAGAATCCTCATCCACTGATTCTATAGAATAAAACAAAAACAAATATAGAGTTTAATATGAGAGAAAGACTTCGAGAGGTGACCTGTCATTAGGACAATTGCTTTTACTCCAATAAGGTAATTTGGATGGAAGGAATTGTATTTCAAGAGGATGTGTGTGCTAAAGAAACAATGTTATTAGTGGAGCGCTGTAAGCTGGAGGATGTTCCCAGACTGCTACAACCTCTAAGACCTTCTCTGGCTTGGTCAGATCCACCACTTCTCTACAGACCAAGAGAGGAGATGTTGAAGGCACCTCGGAGTGACTGGTCTGGTCTGGTTGGAACCAAAAATGGTTATTTCCAGAATGTTCTCCTATGGGGACAATTGAAGAACCCTTTATGGTTCCAGGTAGCACCTTATTTTCTAAGAGTGTACAGTCAAACCTGTTCTCTAAGCCAGCACTCATAGAGAAAACTAAATGAGACAGGGCCAGCCAGAAGCCGCTGTTGACTCATCTCAGCTGCTGTGGGCTGCTCCTAGAATATAGGATGCATATCTAGCGACAGTAATTCAGACTGCTGTATTCTGCCAACCTCACTGTAGGGAGCCCTTGGGTTGAGTTGTACTGAACATGATTTCTGTTTTTAGTCCAATCTTCAAGTGTCATCATACAGTTCAGTTCATTACTGTGTAATTGTGACAGACCGGCTCGATTTGGTATTATGTAGCAACATTTTTTTTTTTTTTTTTTTTACATTGAATACAAGTAGAGACTCGGCTAGAAAATGGTATATAATATACTACAGTTGAGGAACAATGGGAAAGTCATTCTGCTTTGAAAGTTGTAAACCCACTTATGAAAAAAATGTCCCTTGAATGTTGTCGTACACCTATTGGAGAACTCTTCTTTGTCTACACCCATTCAGAATAGTTCACACCCTCTTACGCCTTAGCCCCAGCCATCTCTTTAATGATTCACATGAGGCCATGTGCTAAACAGAGTGAGTACGGTAGTGCACTAAACAACCAAAGACTTCAAGACTAAAAGCTGGTGTATACTACATCTATCGACACGTCTGTACTCACAACAATATAAATTATTTACAAGTTAATGGTGAGCTAATTACAGAATATAGCTTACAAAATAAAATCAGGGCATTCTATCTGAGAATGTTAGGACTTGGACACTGTCTCGTAGGCCTAACGTTACATCCTAATTTTACTTTGGTGCAGGTCATGTTGTTCTTCACATTTCCCTCTCTGGTAAACACATACTATATCAAATAAAATCAAAGTTTATTTGTTACATGCAAAGGATACAGAAGGTGTAAACTGTACCGTGACATGGTTACTTGCTTGTTGGAGTCCTTTTTTTAGACATGTAGGTAGCTGGCTAGCTAAACAATTAAGCATAATGCCCTGCATGAATCTGTTGGTAGCTAAAGCTAATGAACTAGCTAGGTTCAATGTTAGCTAGCAAGCTAACATTAGGCTATAAATAGCAATGTAAATAACTCTGAGATACAAATAATACTACTACACAGATCATACACGTAACGTTACTGTAGCTAGCCAGCCAGAATGTTAACGTCATGCTTTAATTTGCAATGAAAACTTTCTGACAAAATTAGAAACGAATAATATGTGACTTGTTTCAGGAAAATAGGCGTATGTTGCCTGTCACTACTTCACAGGAGAGCCATTTGAACGTACATTTATTTATTTATCAAAATGTGTTTTCTCTCCATCTCCTTAACTATCATACTCTGCTTCCACCACGCATTCCACTGATTTCAAAACTCGGCCTCCAGAAAGTGGAGAGCAACACTTCTACTACATGATATCTTTCTAAAAAAAGCAGCGTTGGAAAGGATTACCTACACATACTGAGCAGCTCATGTTATAGACAGAAGCGCGCTACATGGCAGACCAATCCGAACTCATCTCTCGGCATGTCCAGCCCAGCCATTAACTCAGCCAATCATAGCTAGTGGGAAGGTTCCTTTCATTTTCCATGGCTAAACTAACTAGGCTCGTAATTTAACAATTGTATTCATAGTTACAGATAGCATACAAGTTTGTTATTAAGGCCCATGAAAGTTCATATGTTCCAGAAGGCATTTCTGGCCAAAAACATATTTTGATAGAAAAAAAAAACAGTTTACGTTCAAATGCCTCTCCTGTAGAGACGTGTGACATACTCCTAGTTTCCTGAAACGAGTCACAATTGTCCTTTAGTATTATCTGTGAATGAGCATCAAGTTGTGAAACCACATCAGTAGTAACAGATGGAAGGGAGAAGAGAGAGGCTAAGATTTGAGAATGAGGTTTTTCTTACATGTTCTTTGCAGGCCTTTAAACACAGCAGTTTGTACTTAGAAAGTCCCGGGTGACATGATGCTATATTCTGTTGGAAGGTCAAAGCAGCTCCTCTTCAACCTTTTGAAGGGTGTGTTTGATTGACAGGCCGTCTCTAGGAAGCGGCTCATTCTGAGGGCGGGGTTAGCGCATCATGCACCACCAAATCAAATAAAATTTCATTTGACACATTCGCCGAATACAACAGGTGTAGACCTTACAGTGAAATGCTTACTTACAAGCCCTTGTCGTGTCTTTGGCTATGCCGGATTAAGTGATCCGGCATGCTATCCTATAAAATTCTTTCTCTGTAATTAATATCACCTGATTAGCTAATCATGTAAATGTAATTAACTAGAAAGTCGGGACACCACGGAAGAGTGTTTATAGAGCCGTTATCTTCCGAATAAACTCTTAAAGACTTAGTAATATTTTACATCGATAGCCGTCATCTTAATCGTCACCTTATTTCAGTCTCATATGAAGGTTGTAAATTATTGGTTATCTTCACGAACCCTGGCTAACAAGTTGAATCAGCAATACAAAATTGGGTTTAATTAATTATTTATTTACCAAATACCTAAACTAATCACACAGAATTACATATACACAGAATACAAATTATGTCATACAGAAAAAGTCCCTGGTGGACAGAACCTGTATGATGGCTTGTTAAACCAAGAGAGGGGGTTGGGCTTGAATGAAAGAGCGGGAAGACTGAGGAACACAGAAGCAGCTTTGCAATGCCATCGTAAATACATTATCGTATGCATTCTAAATTACCGCCCATTTGGAAAAGGAAAATGCAATAAATATTTACTCTGAGCTGCGCTTCGGTAGCTTGGTCATAGATGCTGGCGGTGTTGGCCAACAGAGATCTTCCTGTCCTCGGAAGAATGTCTCTGGTGGTAAATTGTATACGTTATAGTATCTTCGTCGTGTGTTAGACTGGATCCGTCGTCCGTCCTTTCCTAGCCCACGTCTACAGCGGCTAGGAAGTATCACTTCTGTAGTGAATAAGTTCAAAGTTCATACCATTCGCCACCAAAGCTCACGCCGAGGTTGGCTTAGTTCTGTACTTGACATGTGTGTCCTTTTAACGCAGAGGCTGCAGACCTCACGTACCGGAACCCTGCTTACATTGTGTCATTGTCTTATATAGTGGCGAGGGGAGAAGGGTGTGTTTCATCGTTTATAACCCCTGTCTCTTCACAGGGGCGGGCCACTGATTAAGCAGGGCACTTTCCTTATGAAAACCCAATTCTCTCATTTGGAAGCTAAAATTACATTTAATCTTCTAACAAACAGTTTCAATATCAAACACTTAAATTGCACAACAATTCCATGTGAATCTGATAACTAGAATGTGTGGACTTTCCCAGGTACAGTTTATGTTGTCCTGTCATCAGTCATAATGTCTCAGATGACCGAACTGACATCCATACTCATTAAGTTCCAACGCATATTTCCAACTGGTTCTATTACCGAAATATGGTTCCTTTTCCCCATTTGTTTGATGTTCCCAGACTCTCTATATTTAACAAAGGCTATTCAACAGTCCTTCAGTAGGGCCAGAGAGAGAGGGGAAGGGAGAAAGGTATTTATGGGGGGGTCATAAACCTTACCCACAGGCCAACGTCATGACACCCTTAACCAACAATGCAGTTTTAAGAAAAACAGATTAAAAAAATAGATAAGTAAAAAATAAGAAATAAAAGTAACAAATAATTACATAGCAGCAGTAAAAGAACAGTAGTGAGGCTATATACAGGGGGTACCGGTACAGCGTCAATCAATGTGCAGGGGCACTGGTTAATTGAGGTAAATGAGGTAATATGTACATGTAGGTAGAGTTAAAGTGACTATGCATAGATAATAAACAGAGAGTAGCAGCAGCGTCAAAAAAGAGGGGGGGCAATGCAAATAGTCTGGGTAGCCATTTGATTAGCTGTTCAGGAGCCTTATGGATTGGGGGTAGAAGCTGTTAAGAAGCCTTTTGGACTTAGACTTGGCGCTCCAATACCGCTTCCCGTGTGGTAGCAGAGAGAACAGTCTATGACTAGGGTGGCTGGAGTTTTTGACAATTTTTAGGGCCTTCCTCTGACACCGCCTGGTATAGAGGTCCTGGATGTACTGGGCCATTCGCACTACCCTCTGTAGTGCCTTGCGGTCGGAAGCCGAGCAGTTGCCATACCAGGCAGTGATGCAACCAGTCAGGATGCTCTCGATGGTGCAGCTGTATAACTTTTTGAGTATCTGAGGACCCATGCCACATCTTTTCAGTCTCCTGAGGGGAATAGGCTTTGTCGTTCCCTCTTTACGACTGTCTTGGTGTGTTTGGACCATTTTATTTTTTTTATCTTTATTTAACCAGGAAAATCCCATTGAGACCCAGTCTCTTTTTCAAGGGAGACCTGGCCAAGAAGGCAGCAACAATCAATACATTACATAATTAAAACACAACAATACAATACAACAACATGATCCAGCCTAAAAAAAAGCATTTACACTCCTCTGTAACAGAGTCTCACATCAATATTTTAAATTCATTCAGTGGCACTAACATATCTAGATGAAGCATGGATTGTAGATTATTCCATGCGTCTGGTGCACAAGAAGAGAAGGCAGTCTTGCCTAATACTGTGAATGTTCTTGGGACTTTAAGTAGCAACCACCTAGCAGACGGGGTATGGTAACATAACAACCACCTAGCAGACGGGGTATGGTAACATAACAACCACCTAGCAGACGGGGTATGGTAACATAACAACCACCTAGCAGACCGGGTATGGTAACATAACAACCACCTAGCAGACCAGGTATGGTAACATAACAACCACCTAGCAGACCAGGTATGGTAACATAACAACCACCTAGCAGACCAGGTATGGTAACATAACAACCACCTAGCAGACGGGGTATGGTAACATAACAACCACCTAGCAGACGGGGTATGGTAACATAACAACCACCTAGCAGACGGGGTATGGTAACATAACCACCACCTAGCAGACCGGGTATGGTAACATAACAACCACCTAGCAGACCAGGTATGGTAACATAACAACCACCTAGCAGACCAGGTATGGTAACATAACAACCACCTAGCAGACCAGGTATGGTAACATAACAACCACCTAGCAGACCGGGTATGGTAACAGAACAACCACCTAGCAGACCAGGTATGGTAACATAACAACCACCTAGCAGACGGGTTATGGTAACATAACAACCACCTAGCAGACCAGGTATGGTAACATAACAACCACCTAGCAGACCGGGTATGGTAACATAACAACCACCTAGCAGACGGGGTATGGTAACATAACAACCACCTAGCAGACGGGGTATGGTAACATAACAACCACCTAGCAGACGGGGTATGGTAACATAACAACCACCTAGCAGACGGGGTATGGTAACATAACAACCACCTAGCAGACGGGGTATGGTAACATAACAACCACCTAGCAGACGGGGTATGGTAACATAACAACCACCTAGCAGACCGGGTATGGTAACATAACAACCACCTAGCAGACGGGGTATGGTAACATAACAACCACCTAGCAGACCAGGTATGGTAACATAACAACCACCTAGCAGACCAGGTATGGTAACATAACAACCACCTAGCAGACGGGGTATGGTAACATAACAACCACCTAGCAGACCAGGTATGGTAACATAACAACCACCTAGCAGACCAGGTATGGTAACATAACAACCACCTAGCAGACGGGGTATGGTAACATAACAACCACCTAGCAGACCGGGTATGGTAACATAACAACCACCTAGCAGACGGGGTATGGTAACATAACAACCACCTAGCAGACGGGGTATGGTAACATAACAACCACCTAGCAGACCGGGTATGGTAACATAACAACCACCTAGCAGACCGGGTATGGTAACATAACAACCACCTAGCAGACGGGGTATGGTAACATAACAACCACCTAGCAGACCAGGTATGGTAACATAACAACCACCTAGCAGACCGGGTATGGTAACATAACAACCACCTAGCAGACCGGGTATGGTAACATAACAACCACCTAGCAGACGGGGTATGGTAACATAACAACCACCTAGCAGACGGGGTATGGTAACATAACAACCACCTAGCAGACCGGGTATGGTAACATAACAACCACCTAGCAGACCGGGTATGGTAACATAACAACCACCTAGCAGACCAGGTATGGTAACATAACAACCACCTAGCAGACCAGGTATGGTAATTGCTGGTGGTGAAGGAGACCAGACTACAGAGGTAAAGAGGGAGTTTACCCAAAAGGGTTTTGTAGATGAACACATACAAATGTATCTTTCTGCACATAAAAAGTGAGGTCCAGCCAACCATTAGGGTACAAGGTGCAATGGTGGGTGAGTGACTAGGCATTTGTAATAAAGCGTAAGGATGCATGATAAACAGAGTCCAGTCTCTGGTAGACAGAGGAGGCTGTATGATAAACAGAGTCCAGTCTCTGGTAGACAGAGGAGGCTGTATGATAAACAGAGTCCAGTCTCTATAAGACAGAGGAGGTTGCATGATAAACAGAGTCCAGTCTCTGGTAGACAGAGGAGGCTGTATGATAAACAGAGTCCAGTCTCTGGTAGACAGAGGAGGTTGCATGATAAACAGAGTCCAGTCTCTGGTAGACAGAGGAGGCTGTATGATAAACAGAGTCCAGTCTCTATAAGACAGAGGAGGTTGCATGATAAACAGAGTCCAGTCTCTGGTAGACAGAGGAGGCTGTATGATAAACAGAGTCCAGTCTCTGGTAGACAGAGGAGGTTGCATGATAAACAGAGTCCAGTCTCTGGTAGACAGAGGAGGCTGTATGATAAACAGAGTCCAGTCTCTGTAAGACAGAGGAGGCTGCATGATAAACAGAGTCCAGTCTCTGGTAGACAGAGGAGGCTGTATGATAAACAGAGTCCAGTCTCTGTAAGACAGAGGAGGCTGCATGATAAACAGAGTCCAGTCTCTGGTAGACAGAGGAGGCTGTATGATAAACAGAGTCCAGTCTCTGTAAGACAGAGGAGGCTGCATGATAAACAGAGTCCAGTCTCTGTAAGACAGAGGAGGCTGCATGATAAACAGAGTCCAGTCTCTGGTAGACAGAGGAGGCTGCATGATAAACAGAGTCCAGTCTCTGGTAGACAGAGGAGGCTGCATGATAAACAGAGTCCAGTCTCTGGTAGACAGAGGAGGCTGCATGCATATGCAACAAGTCACCATAATCAATTACAGAGAGAAAAGTGGCCTGAACAAGCTTCTTTCTAGCCATAAGCGGGAAGCAAGCCTTATTACGGAAATAAAAACCCAATTTCAATTTAAGCCTTGTCACAAGATTATCCACATGAACTTTAAAGGACAACTTGTCATCCAACCAAATACCTACTTTTTCAATGGATAAGCCGCCAGATGTGGCAATGCTAACGTTCTCTGGCAGAGTTCTAGCTCTGGTAAAGGTCATGAATTTGGTTTTTTGTACATCCAAGACCAGTTTGAGACCACAAAGGGAGGCCTGCAGTGACTGAAAAGCAGTCTGGAGCTCTTCAACAGCCTGAACCAGAGAAGGAGCACATGAATATATGACTGTATCATCCGCATATAGATGTAATTTTGCTGGTTGCATCTCATTTCCCAAATCATTAATAAAAATTGAGAACAACACAGGAGCTAAAATGGAACCCTGGGGCACACCTCTATTAATCTCAAGAAAGCTAGACTTGTGATTGGCAGCATATTAAACACATTGTGTTCTGTCAGAAAGATAGTTCCTAAACCAATTTACTGTCCTTTCACTGAGAACAATGTTACTGAGTCTAGCTAGCAACAATTCATGGTCAACTGAATCAAAGGCCTTTGATAAATCCACAAACAGAACAGCACAATGTTACTTTTTATGAAGTGCATTAATGATGTCGTTTGCCACTGCCGTAGCTGCAGTTGTGGTCCTGTGCCCCAATCTAAAGCCAGACAGAACCCCACTCAGTGTGTTATTTTCAATGAAGACGTTTTTTAACTGTGAGTTCACTTGAGATTCAAAGACTTTGGCCAGGATAGGGAGTTTGGAGATAGGAGGATAGTTATTAGCATCTAAGGGATCTCCACCCTTTAGCAGTGGGAGGACATAAGCTGATTTCCAAATGCTGGGTATTGAATTGGTCAAGAGACTCAAGTTGAAAATGTGAGCCAGCTGCTATCTTTAAGAGGTAGGGGTCCAGGTTGTCTGGACCTGCAGACGTTTTAGTGTCTATTGCCTTTAGTGCTTTATTGACCTCAGCATAAGAAACAGGCTCAAAGTTATAATAGTTCACATGAGGGCCTATATCATAGTTGACTGTAACAGAGCTTACATTAGAGGCCTGGGCCCCACTATTATTAAAACTGAACCAGCAGATTTGAAGTGCTAAAAACCTCTACAATATCGGCTTTATCCTTCACTTCATTAGAATCCATAATTAAATGGTCAGGAAGGCCAGAGGATACATTAGAACCTGCCACTGATTTGATTAGCTTCCAGAACTTGGTAGGGTTGTTTAGGTTCTCTGTGACTGCATTTAGATAGTCATCTGATTTGGACTTCCTGATCAATCCTGTGCATTTGTTTCTTAGCGCTCTGAAGGAGGCCCAGTCAACAGGAACACTTGTATGTCTCGCTTGAGCCCAAGAGATATTTCTCTATCTAATTCATTCTACCAAGTTATCTGAAAACCAGGGAATGTCCCTTCCACTGATTCTAAATTTCTTCACAGGAGCATGCTTATCACAAATCGACCCAAATGTCATATAAAAATATTGGGAATCAGACTTACTTTGTCAATATTATGGTACAGATCATGTAAGAACACTTGCTCATCAAACTGTCTAAAATGTTTTTTTTTTTTAAATATAACGGGGTTTGGCTTTGGTCCTTTTTGTATTTCTAACACAAGCAATTGCACAGTGATCACTGACATCATTACAGAATATCCCAGTCGATGTGTATTTGTGAGGGGTATTCGTTAGAATAATGTCCAATAGCGTTGATTTGTTAGGTGCTCTGGGATTCGGTCTTGTAGGCTCATGAATTAATTGAGCGAGATTCAGAGAGTCACACAGTTCTTTAAAAGAGTCCAATACAGATGTAAGCATGTCCCAGTTCAAATCTATTAAAATAATAAATTCAGAGTCATTTAGCTTGTGCAGGACATCAGAAAGAGAGTTAAGTGCGTCTCCCGAACCCGAGGGTGGTCTGCAGCAGCCGACTACAGTGATGTAGTTGGAAGTTTACTACAGTGATGTAGTTTGAAGTTGGAAGTTTACATACACTTAGGTTGGAGTCATTAAAACTCGTTTTTCAACCACTCCACAAATGTCTTGTTAACAAACTATAGTTTGGCAAGTCGGTTAGGACATCTACTTAGTGCATGACACAAGTAATTTTTCCAACAATTGTTTACAGACAGATTATTTAACTGTATCACAATTCCAATGGGTCAGAAGTTGACTGTGCCTTTAAACAGCTTGGAAAATTCCAGAAAATGATGTAATGGCTTTAGAAGCTTCTGATTGGCTAATTTACATAATTTGAGTCAATTGGAGGTGTACCTGTGGATGTATTTCAATGCCTACCTTCAAACCCAGTGCCTCATTGCTTGACATCATGTGAAAATCAAAAGAAATCAGCCAAAATGTCTGGATCATCCTTGGGAGTAATTTCCAAACACCTGAAGGTACCACGTTCATCTATACAAACAATAGTACGCAAGTATAAACACCATGGGACCACGCAGTCTCCTAGAGATTAACATACTTTGGTGCAAAAAGTACAAATCAATCCCAGAACAACAGCAAAGGACTCTGTGAAGATGCTGGAGGAAATAGGTACAAAAGTATCTATATCCACAGTAAAACAAGTCCTATATCAACATAACCTGAAAGGCCGCTCAGCAAGGAAGAAGTCACTGCTCCAAAACCTCCATAAAAAAGCCAGACTACGGTTTGCAACTGCACATGGGGACAAAGATCGTACTTTTTGGACAAATGTCCTCTGGTCTGATGAAACAAAAATAGAACTGTTTGGCCATAATGACCATCGTTATGTTTGGAGGAAAAGGGGGGAGGCTTGCAAGCCGAAGAACAACATCCCAACTGTGAAGCACAGGGGTGGCAGCATCATGTTGTGGGGGTGCTTTGCTGCAGGAGGGATTGGTGCACTTCACAAAATAGATGGCATCATGAGAAAGGAAAATTATGTGGATATATTAAAGCAACATCTCAAGACATCAGTCAGGATGTTAAAGCTTGGTCGCAAATGGAGAGCTGCCTCTGGATAAGCGTTTTCCTTTTTGCTTATGGCCGTACACAGCTCATTGAGTGCGGTCTTAAGTGCCAGCATCGGTTAGTGGTGGGAAATCGACAGCTATGAAGAATATAGATGAAAACTCTCTTTGTAAATAGTGTGGTACAGCTTTTCATGAGATACTTCCTTAGATATCGTGCACCAGCTGTTGTTTACAAAAATACATAGACCGCCACCCCTTGTCTTACCAGAGGCTTCTGTTCTATCCTGCTAATACAGTGTATAACCTGCCAGCTGTATTATTCATGTTGTCATTCAGCCATGACTCGGTGAAACTTAATACAGTTTTTAATGTCCCGTTGGTAGGATATACGTTCTCGTAGCTTGTCTATTTTATTTTCCAATGATTGTACGTTGGCTAATAGGACCGATGACAAAGGTAGATTACCCACTTGGCGCCGGATCCTTATGAGGCACCCCGACCTTCGTCCCCGATATCTCCGTCTCTTTTTCCTGCGAATGACGGGGATGAGGGCCTTGTCGGGTGTCTGGAGTAAATGCCTCGCGTCAGACTCGTTAAAGGAAAAAAATCTTCCTTCAATACGAGGTGAGTAATCGCTGTCCTGATATCTAGAAGCTCTTTTCGGTCATAAGTGACAGTGGCAGAAACATTATGTACAAAATGCTTTACAAATAACACGAAAACACACATATAATAGCACAATTGGTTACGGGTCCATAAAACGGCAGCCATCTACTCTGGCGCAATTCTGTTCCAAAGGAACTTTTTGAGTAAATGGGAACTTTGAGGAAGACTGTGATCGATAGGAAGGAGACTGGTCTCTTATTAAACAGAAAGACCTTGTCCGCATCACAAATAGCACCCTACTCCCTATATAGTGCACCACTTTTGTCTAATAACCTTTAGTAAGGTTTGTTCTCTAGTGACATAGTAAGGTTTGTTCTCTAGGGACATAGTAAGGTTTGTTCTCTAGGGACATAGTAAGGTTTGTTATCTAGTGACATAGTAAGGATTGTTCTCTAGTGACATAGTAAGGTTTGTTCTCTAGTGACATAGTAAGGATTGTTCTCTAGTGACATAGTAAGGTTTGTTCTCTAGTGACATAGTAAGGTTTGTTCTCTAGGGACATAGTAAGGTTTGTTCTCTAGTGACATAGTAAGGTTTGTTCTCTAGGGACAGAGTAAGGTTTGTTCTCTAGTGACATAGTAAGGTTTGTTTTCTAGGGACAGAGTAAGGTTTGTTCTCCAGTGACATAGTAAGGATTGTTCTCTAGGGACATAGTAAGGATTGTTCTCTAGTGACATAGTAAGGTTTGTTCTCTAGTGACATAGTAAGGTTTGTTCTCTAGTGACATAGTAAGGTTTGTTCTCTAGGGACATAGTAAGGTTTGTTCTCTAGTGACAGAGTAAGGTTTGTTCTCTAGTGACATAGTAAGGTTTGTTCTCTAGTGACATAGTAAGGTTTGTTCTCTAGTGACATAGTAAGGTTTGTTCTCTAGTGACATAGTAAGGTTTGTTCTCTAGGGACATAGTAAGGTTTGTTCTCTAGTGACATAGTAAGGTTTGTTCTTTAGTGACATAGTAAGGTTTGTTCTCTAGTGACATAGTAAGGTTTGTTCTCTAGGGACATAGTAAGGTTTGTTCTCTAGGGACATAGTAAGGATTGTTCTCTAGGGACATAGTTAGGTTTGTTCTCTAGGGACATAGTAAGGTTTGTTCTCTAGGGACATAGTAAGGTTTGTTCTCTAGTGACATAGTAAGGTTTGTTCTCTAGTGACATAGTAAGGATTGTTCTCTAGGGACATAGTTAGGTTTGTTCTCTAGGGACATAGTAAGGTTTGTTCTCTAGGGACATAGTAAGGTTTGTTCTCTAGTGACATAGTAAGGTTTGTTCTCTAGGGACAGAGTAAGGATTGTTCTCTAGTGACATAGTAAGGTTTGTTCTCTAGTGACATAGTAAGGTTTGTTCTCTAGGGACATAGTAAGGTTTGTTCTCTAGGGACATAGTAAGGATTGTTATCTAGGGACATAGTAAGGTTTGTTCTCTAGGGACATAGTAAGGTTTGTTCTCTAGTGACATAGTAAGGTTTGTTCTCTAGTGACATAGTAAGGTTTGTTCTCTAGGGACATAGTAAGGTTTGTTCTCTAGGGACATAATAAGGTTTGTTCTCTAGTGACATAGTAAGGTTTGTTCTCTAGGGACAGAGTAAGGATTGTTCTCTAGTGACATAGTAAGGATTGTTCTCTAGTGACATAGTAAGGTTTGTTCTCTAGTGACATAGTAAGGTTTGTTCTCTAGTGACATAGTAAGGTTTGTTCTCTAGGGACATAGTAAGGTTTGTTCTCTAGGGACATAGTAAGGATTGTTCTCTAGGGACATAGTTAGGTTTGTTCTCTAGGGACATAGTAAGGTTTGTTCTCTAGGGACATAGTAAGGTTTGTTCTCTAGTGACATAGTAAGGTTTGTTCTCTAGTGTCATAGTAAGGATTGTTCTCTAGGGACATAGTTAGGTTTGTTCTCTAGGGACATAGTAAGGTTTGTTCTCTAGGGACATAGTAAGGTTTGTTCTCTAGTGACATAGTAAGGTTTGTTCTCTAGGGACATAGTAAGGTTTGTTCTCTAGTGACATAGTAAGGTTTGTTCTCTAGGGACAGAGTAAGGATTGTTCTCTAGTGACATAGTAAGGTTTGTTCTCTAGTGACATAGTAAGGTTTGTTCTCTAGGGACATAGTAAGGTTTGTTCTCTAGGGACATAGTAAGGATTGTTATCTAGGGACATAGTAAGGTTTGTTCTCTAGGGACATAGTAAGGTTTGTTCTCTAGTGACATAGTAAGGTTTGTTCTCTAGTGACATAGTAAGGTTTGTTCTCTAGGGACATAGTAAGGTTTGTTCTCTAGGGACATAGTAAGGTTTGTTCTCTAGTGACATAGTAAGGTTTGTTCTCTAGGGACAGAGTAAGGATTGTTCTCTAGTGACATAGTAAGGATTGTTCTCTAGTGACATAGTAAGGTTTGTTCTCTAGGGACAGAGTAAGGTTTGTTCTCTAGTGACATAGTAAGGTTTGTTCTCTAGGGACAGAGTAAGGTTTGTTCTCTAGTGACATAGTAAGGATTGTTCTCTAGTGACATAGTAAGGATTGTTCTCTAGGGACAGAGTAAGGTTTGTTCTCTAGTGACATAGTAAGGTTTGTTCTCTAGTGACATAGTAAGGTTTGTTCTCTAGTGACATAGTAAGGTTTGTTCTCTAGTGACATAGTAAGGTTTGTTCTCTAGTGACATAGTAAGGTTTGTTCTCTAGTGACATAGTAAGGATTGTTCTCTAGGGACATAGTTAGGTTTGTTCTCTAGGGACATAGTAAGGTTTGTTCTCTAGAGACATAGTAAGGTTTGTTCTCTAGTGACATAGTAAGGTTTGTTCTCTAGTGACATAGTAAGGATTGTTCTCTAGGGACATAGTTAGGTTTGTTCTCTAGGGACATAGTAAGGTTTGTTCTCTAGGGACATAGTAAGGTTTGTTCTCTAGTGACATAGTAAGGTTTGTTCTCTAGGGACATAGTAAGGTTTGTTCTCTAGTGACATAGTAAGGTTTGTTCTCTAGGGACAGAGTAAGGATTGTTCTCTAGTGACATAGTAAGGTTTGTTCTCTAGTGACATAGTAAGGTTTGTTCTCTAGGGACATAGTAAGGTTTGTTCTCTAGGGACATAGTAAGGATTGTTATCTAGGGACATAGTAAGGTTTGTTCTCTAGGGACATAGTAAGGGTTGTTCTCTAGTGACATAGTAAGGTTTGTTCTCTAGTGACATAGTAAGGTTTGTTCTCTAGGGACATAGTAAGGTTTGTTCTCTAGGGACATAGTAAGGTTTGTTCTCTAGTGACATAGTAAGGTTTGTTCTCTAGGGACAGAGTAAGGATTGTTCTCTAGTGACATAGTAAGGTTTGTTCTCTAGTGACATAGTAAGGTTTGTTCTCTAGTGACATAGTAAGGTTTGTTCTCTAGGGACATAGTAAGGTTTGTTCTCTAGGGACATAGTAAGGATTGTTATCTAGGGACATAGTAAGGTTTGTTCTCTAGGGACATAGTAAGGTTTGTTCTCTAGGGACATAGTAAAGATTGTTCTCTAGTGACATAGTAAGGTTTGTTCTCTAGTGACATAGTAAGGTTTGTTCTCTAGGGACATAGTAACATTTGCTCCCTAGGGTCTGTGCAGGCCTTTAAGCCCTCAGCTGGCACCAAAGGGCCACTGTCATTCCCCTACTCATGGCCTACCCTAATCATATTAACAGCTTGATAATCAATGAGAGAGAGAGCGAGAGGGGGTGGGGAGAGAGAATCAACAAAGAATCAACAAAAAAACTGAGCAAACTAAAATGCTATTTGGCCCTAAACAGAGAGTACACAGTGGCAGAATACCTGACCACTGTGACTGACCCAAACTTAAGGAAAGCTTGTACCTACTCAGTGAGCATAGCCTTGCTATTGAGAAAGGCTGCCGTAGGTAGACCTGGCTCTCAAGAGAAGACAGGCTATGTGCACACTGTCCACAAAATGAGTTGGAAACTGAGCTGCACTTCCTAACCTCCTGCCAAATGTATGACCATATTAGAGACACATATTTCCCTCAGATTACACAGACCCACAAAGAATTCCAAAACAAACCCAATTTTGATAAAATCCCATATCTATTGGTGAAATACCACAGTGTGCCAACAAAGCAGCAATATTTGTGACCTGTTGCCACAAGAAAAGGTCAACCAGTAAAGAACACCATTGTAAATACAACCTATATTTATGTTTATTTATTTTCGCTTTTGTAGTTTAACTATTTGCACATCGTTACACCACTGTAATCTAGACATAAAATGACATTGTAACTTTTGTGAGTGTAATGTTTACTGTTAATATTTTATTGTTTATTTCACTTTTGTTTATTATGTATTTCACTTGCTTTGGCAATGTAAACATATGTTTCCCATGGCAACAAATCCCCTTGAATTGAGAGAGAGAAACAAAGAGATCAACAATGAGAGAAACAACAATGGAATCAATTTATGGAGTGAGGGAGGCAAATACTAACAGAATGGGAAAGAAACAGATACCGAGAGGTCATGATATTGAGTGGGAGAAAGAGGACGTGCAGTGCATTCAGCTACTCTGGTAAAAATGATTGATACATCAATTAGCCAACAGCCATGAGTTTGGCAGTGTCTCTCCCTAACAACAGTGGAGGAAAGGGAAGTGTCAAACACTGTGAGAGAGGCAGCCAGAGGACAACGAACTCATCCTCCACAAACCAACCACCATTATGGCTCTCTAACTAGCGCATGGGGATTGCTTAAAGGAGAATACTAGGATCTTAATATTGAGTCTTGAATATAAACTCCTCCATGGGAACTTTTGAGATGATCATTTAGCTAATACCATTAAACAGTACAGCACATGGGAAATCAAATGGGAGCATAATAGCTATAGAGCACTGGGTCAAATGGCTTCCTGTTCCCAGGCACTGAGTCAATTGGCTTCCTGTTCCCAGGCATATTGCTGAGAGGCATGTTACCTCAAACCACTCTGCGTCATTCCATGGAAACTAGATGGCGTACTACTCCAGATGCCATTTCAACTCATTCCATAGAAACTAGATGGCGTACTACTCCAGATGTCATTTCAACTCATTCCATAGAAACTAGATGGAGTACTACTCCAGATGCCATTTCAACTCATTCCATAGAAACTAGATGGAGTACTACTCCAGATGTCATTTCAACTTATTCCATAGAAACTAGATGGAGTACTACTCCAGATGTCATTTCAACTCATTCCATAGAAACTAGATGGAGTACTACTCCAGATGTCATTTCAACTCATTCCATGGAAACTATATGGAGTACTACTCCAGATGTCATTTAAACTCATTCCATAGAAACTAGATGGAGTACTACTCCAGATGTCATTTCAACTCATTCCATAGAAACTAGATGGAGTACTACTCCAGATGTCATTTCAACTCATTCCATGGAAACTATATGGAGTACTACTCCAGATGTCATTTCAACTCAAAGAACATTTAAAAAGACATGAACACTACAAGACAAGAAAGAAAACCTTTTCCCTTTTTCATTTCAGCTTTGTCAAACCTTTCCGTTCAACAGTACTTTATGATATCCATGAAGACATGAAATACTCAGTTTAAGCACATGGTCTATAGTCAGTATTGCTTGAGGTAAACAGTGTGTAGGTCAGGGGGCTTATGGTAAGAGCCAGAGTGGTGGGATAAGTCTCCACAGCACACACACCCTTTTAAATTCAGACTCACATGCTCTCGCCCACCAACAAACCCACACAGGTTTCCTCAGCTCAGTGCATTTACAAGCCAGTGCCACACACTAGTAAATGGGCAGATAAGAGCATAGAGATGTGTAATTGAGGACATGGCCTGTAAACTCTGCGCTGGTAATTATTGTCCATAATACAGTATTATCTCCAGGGTTCTCTCTCTCTCTCTCCCTCTCATATCGAGGGCGGTGCATTTGCCATACCAAACGGTGATGCAGCCAGTCAAGATGCTCTCAATGGTGCAGCTGTAAAACTTTTTGAGGATCCAAGGATTATTTTTTTTTATTAGGATGTAGATGTGGATGGGATGGTGCTCTCCCCTCTTTTTCCTGTAATCCACGATCAGCTCCTTGGTCTTACTGATGTTGAGGGAGAGGGTGTTGTCCTGGCGCCACACTGCTAAGTCTCTGACCTCCCTGTAGGCTGTCTCATCGCTGTCGGAGATCAGCCCTAACATCGTCGTGTCGTTAGCAAACTCGATAATGGTGTAGGAGTCGTGCGTGGCCACACAGTCGTGGGTGAACAGGGAGTACAGAAGGGGACTAAGCACACACACCTGAGGGCCCCCCCCCCCCCGTGTGAGGGCCAGCATGGCGAAGGGGTTGTTACCTACTGTACCCTCACCACCTGGGGCCGGCCTGTCAGGGTGTCCAGGATCCAGTTGCAAAGGGAGGTGTTCAGTCCCAGGGTCCCCAGCTTAGCGATGAGCTTGGAGGGGAGTGGACTATGGTGTATCCTATGAACAACCTTCTCACATAGTTATTTCCCTTCTTGTCCAGGTGGGAGAGACCAGTGTGAAGACACTTCAATCTGTCGGCCTTGCGAGTGTTAACCTGTTTAAAGGTTTTACTCATATCGGCCATGGACAGCGAGATCACACAGTCATCTGGAACAACAGGGGCTTTCAAGCAAGACTCAGTGTTGTATTCCTGAAGCGAGCGTAAAAGTTTGGGAGTTCTGCATCACTGGGCATCTCACGGCTGGGTTTCACTTTGTAATCTGTTATCGTCTGCAAACCCTGCCACATCCGCTGAGCGTTGGAGCCGGTGTAATAGGATTCCACTTTCCTCCTGTATGTCTTATGTCTCGTTGGAGGTCATAGCAGGCTTTCTTGTATGCATCCATATTCATGTCCCGTTCCTTGCAAGTGGTACCTCTAACCCAGGCCCGCGACCTGATTCAATACGGCCCACGGAATCATGCTCAGATCACATAAAGAATTTGCGATAGTAATGTTTTGAAAAACGTATTTGTTATTCAAATTAAAAGCCCAATGAATTTGTGTAATGATTTAACTCCCACCGCTTTATTTATTTATCTACATTTATTTTGAAGGCACGTATAAATAACAACTGCACGAGGACAGAGTAACTGATATGCTGACACACACGTCACAGTTACAAATAGTAGCTAGCTAGAAATTGCGCAAAAATGTGTTTTTCAAAGATTTCAAAGATAAGGAAAGTAGACAATGAATGTAGGGTGTTCCAGCAAGACTGGACATCAAAATATGTATTTATTGAGGTATCAGGGAAAGCTTTGTGCTTAGTGTGTAAAGAGGGCATCGCTGTCTTGAAAGACTACAACTTGTCCCGACACTTCCAGACGGAGCATACAGAGAAATATAGGAATGTCTTCTGAGCAGAGGGCAAGTGCATCGAAAGAGTTGCTTTCACAGTTGCCTCACGCTCTCTCAAACAGAGAATTAGTGAACATAAAAGTTCAATCAGGCGAAACGACAGGGATTATCCAGTCGCAGTACATTTTAATGACCTAAAACATGACATTTCTACCTTTAGATTTTGTGGCATAGAGAAGGTCAAGATATCAGACAGGGGAGGTGATATTAATAATACTCTGAGTAAAAGAGAATGTTTTTGGATTTTCACCCTCCAGACATTATTTCCTAAAGGACTTAATGATGAAATGCCTATGTATGTTATGTTGTGAATTTCAACATGAATTATGTGCCTATTTAAGATTACTCTGATGTTTTTCGTGCGAAGTGCCCAATGATTGATGAAGGCTTGCTGTGTCCTCATGGTAGTTTTATAGACGTGTTTAATGCGTCTTATTTATACACTTTTGTAGTGTTTGTGAAATACATATTGTTATGTTTGGTAGCACTTTATTTTTCCTTTGCCTCCAACCCCTTTCCATGCGTGGAACGGATGTGGGTGGGGCTAGGTCTACATAGAGGTGCTGATTTAAAAAAATTCACAAAAGCTCTGACGAAGGCCGTGAGGCCAATACGTAAAGCTTATTAAATATCAGTGATACTATCAAGAGCAGTGTGCGGTTTCCTTTTTCCTTCATCTTGTTCAACTGTTACCATGCACCTGCAAAAAGATTGCTCAGATGTGCGAGTGCCTTTTGAATTTTGTACTACAGTTGCAAAAGCAGCAAGGACTTTTCACAGAAATGCATTCAGCAAACGACGGAATTGTGAGAGTTAGCTATGTACTGTCCCACAAAATTGCTAAACATAGCAAGCCATTCGCTGAGGGTGAATTCATTAAATAATGTTTAATTGACTCTGCAGCAATACTTTGCCCTGACAAGAAATTGCTGTTTGAAAATGTTTCCCTGTCAAGACGAACAGTGACAAGGTGTGTTGAGGACATCGTAGAGAATATGGAACAACA
Source organism: Salmo salar (assembly GCF_965601325.2). Classification (NCBI taxonomy): domain Eukaryota; kingdom Metazoa; phylum Chordata; class Actinopteri; order Salmoniformes; family Salmonidae; genus Salmo; species Salmo salar. The sequence continues at coordinate 14,617,198 of NC_138303.1, read as the reverse complement.
GCTGAAAGAAAAGGTAAAGGATTTCCCCTATTTCTCCTTGGCCCTTGGTTACACAGCGCAGTTGTTGATATTCCTACAAGGCATAACCCTAGACTTTGAAATTACATAGGAGCTTGCTTCAGTGCAGTCAATGAAGAGCACAACCACAGGGAAATAGTTATTGGAGGAGGTTAATAAGTGTGTGGCAAAGCTGGGACTGAGTTTTGAAAAGTTATCCAGTATGACCACTGATGGGTGCCCAAACTTGACAGGAAAAAACGTTGGCCTTTTGAAAAGGATACAAGATCAAATAGCTGAGCTGAACCCAGATCAGAAAATTATTTTCCTGCACTGCATTATTCATCAGGAGGTGCTCTGGAAATGTGTTCTGGAAATGAGCCATGTTGTGGATACAGTCACTAAAGTGGCACACTTCATAAGAGCAACATCTTTAAACCACAGGCAGTTTGTCTCACTGTTGGAAGAGACAGAGTCGGGTCATGCAGATCTCCCCTACCACACAAACGTGAGATGGCTGAGTTTGGGGAAGGTGTTTAAAAGGGTGTGGGACCTGAAGTCAGGGATTGCTGAGTTTTTGCAAATGAAAGGAAAATATGTGGATTTCCCTCATCTGCAATAAAAGGAATGGTTGGCTGATTTTGTATTCACCGTGGACATCATGGCCCTCATGAATGAACTGAATTCCAAACTACAAGGGAAGGGCCTTTTTGCACATCAGATGTAAAGCCTTGTCAAAGCCTTCAAGGGAAAATTACTCCTCCTGACCCGCCAGGTAGAAGCCAACAATCTCACCCACCTTCCAACACTACTAGTCTGTTCCCTATCAGATGACCAGCGGGAGAAGTATCCATCGCTGCTGTGTGCTCTGAACGCTGAGTTTTGTCGTCGTTTTGAGGATTTTCAAAGTGTTGGAAAATGACATGCTGTTGGTTTCCTCTCCTTTCACCTTCAATGTGGATAACGTTCCCACTGACCTGCAACTTGAGCTTATCGATCTTCAGTCTGATGCAGTAATTGGAGAACTATTCAAAACAATGTCACTGACGAGGTTCTATGCATCTCTCGATGAACAAAACTTTACAAAGATTAGGAGTCATGCTCAGAAGATGTTTGTACTGTTTGGGTCAACCTATGTATGTGAACAGATATTTTCAGTGATGAAATATAACAACTCAAGGCACAGATCATCTCTTACTGACTCTCACCTCTCAGAAATCCTGCGCATAGCGACGTCAGAAACTATACCTGACTTCACTGCTCTAGTCAATGCCCATCAGAGACTTCACTCCTCACACTGATTGAGTAGTTTAAATGTAATGTTGAGCTCTCTCTCTTTCTTGGGTTTTTGTGCATACCCGTTAACAAGAGTTCTGTCCGTGGTGCTGAATGCAGTGTACTTTTCCCTCTGTGTAGTTCATTGCATGTTTAATAATGAAAATACCTCCCAAAAGGAGAACATGAGTGTGGTTTATTTCTGTGCATATTAAAAAGTAAAATAAGTAGCATAACTGGATGTGATTTACAGTAGATATATCTGTCATCACAGTCACAGACATGATGTATAATCCTGTAAAATGATTCTGGCCCGCAACTGCTAAATATATTTTAAATAATTGCCCAGGCCTACTCTAGCCTTTGCCCTGTGGGGATATTGCCTGCAATCCATGGTTTTTGGTTTGGATACGTTCTTATAGACACTGTGGGGACGACTTTGTCTATGCACTTATTGATGAAGCCCGTGACTGATGTGGTAAACTCCTCAACACTATCGGATGAATCCCGGAACATATCCTAGTCTGTACTAGTAAAACAGTCTTGTAGCCTTGTTTCATTGGACCACTTCCGTATTGAGCGTGTTATTAGTACTTCCTGTTTGAGCTTTTGTTTGTAAACAGGAAGCAGGAGAGTAGAGTCTTGGTAAAATTTGCCAATGGGAGGACCTTGTATGTGTTTCTACGGGTAGAATAAAAGTGGTCTAGAGTTCTTAACACCACTAGTGGCGCAGGAGACGTGTTGGTAAAAGTGAGGTACGTGGTGTTAAGTCTCCCCGCATTAAAGTCTCCACCCACCAGAAACGCTGACTCTGGGTGAGTGGTTTCTTGTTTGTTTATGACCCCTTACAGTTCATTGAGTGCCAAAGTGGTGTTGGCTTGTGGAGGGATGTAGACAACCGTGATAACTACAGAAGAGAACTCTCTTGGTAGATAAAAGGGTCTGCCAGTTGTTGTTTATGAAGAGGCACACTCCCCCTTTGGACTTGCCTGATCGTGCCGCTGCACAGAGAAACCACTGAGTTCTACGTACATAAAGTCCTCCATGCCACCTCTCTGCAAGGCAGATAATATTGCAACTTTTCAAGTCTGTCTGATAGGAGACTCTTGAACAAAGCTCATCCATCTTATTCTCCAGTGACTGGACATTTTCCTGTAGAATGGAGAGGAGTGCCGGTCGGATTTTCTCTTCGTCTAAATCTCACCAGGATGCCGACACATCTATATTTTTGTAGCCCATGAAACAAAGGACTGGGGTACGGTATGAACAAGGTAACAGATGAGTCGGAGTTGAATTCGGATTTGAAATCAAAATGGAGGTCAGTACCTGTCGATTTGATGTCCGGAAGTGCTTGGCGGTCAAATGTGATAATAGTAAAGATAAACTAAATAGCAAAGATGGGTTGGAACACGTAAGATGTTGCCTGCCTGCCTGCCTGGGTCTCTCTCTCTCTCTCTCTCTCTCTCTCACACACACACACACACACACACACACACACACACACACACACACACACACACACACACACACACACACACACACACACACACACACACACACACACACACACACACACACACACACACACACACACACACACACACACACACACACACAGAGGGGGGCACAATAGTTTCCATTAACTAGGCACGCTGTTCTGCCTTGTGCAGCCATGAATCTTTATGATGGAACATTAACATGCAAATTGGCTTAAAACATTTGAGGATGTAAAAAATTATAAATAAAAAGCTGCTTACCGCTTTTGCTTAATATAAATTAGACTATAACCCAGCCCTAATGTATTGGATTCAAATATGAAACTCCATGAAATGTGTACAACCAACAGAATACTGCACATTATGACAGCTGTAGGAAGCATTTATCAAATACTGCATCGGAATTGACACGTTCATGGCTATCCGACAAGGCTCTGTCTGAGGGAGATTGAATATAAATACAGTTCTTTAACTGGGCTTTTGTGCTGCTAATCTATGACCGGCCATTGGCTTTCTCCTCGCCACCGTGTCTTGAGTTTACCCCCGGGTCCAGGAATGCAATGAATGGAAAGGAAATGAGTGGGAGAGAGATAACATGCTAACCACAAAGTCCCTCACCCATAAAGTACACACAGCAGGTTCCTTAACCGTGAACAGCTTGGGATGCTTTGTTCTTCAGAAGAAAAAAATCATTATCTTCAAAAGCCAACCAAATTAAATGTAGGGGTTACACTAAACTCATCTGGCTTTTGATTTCAGCAACTGAAAAGACTATATATAAAATGCCTTTTATCAAGACCTGACAGGCACAGCGGGGAGTTATAGAATGTATTGTTAATATGGATGGAGGAAAAGATTCCCCTGACCACACACACACACACAAGATGGCACACGCACACACACACACACACACACACACACACACACACACACACACACACACACACACACACACACACACACACACACACACACACACACACACACACACACACACACACACACACACACACACACACACACACACACACACACACACACACACACACAGCCCGAGGTGAAAGGTAGCTCATGCTCACTGGGCTTAATCCAGAAATGGATGGTGAATCATACACAGCATAGCTCTGGAATACTAAATGCAACCATGCCTCATCTGTATCAGTCTACCAGTAAGCTGCAGTAGGAAAACATGTGATTAGAACCCTATTCCATGGCTCTGTGACTCAGTAACAACCCCCAACCCAACCCACCCCGGCCTGAAACAACGATGTGGTTTCAAAAAGAATGGGGAAGATACAGAAGTGTTTTCTGAGAGGATGAATGTGTTACGAGACCGTATGGGACTCGTTTCAGGAAACCAGGCATATGTCACGGGTCACAACTTCACAGGAGAGCCATTTGAACGTAAACTTTTTAATTTTTTTAAAATCAAAATTCGTTTTTGTCAGAAATGCCTTCTGGAACGTGAACTTTCATGTGCCTTAATAACAAACTTGTATGCCATCTGTAAATACAAAATAGAATTGTTAAATTACAAGCGTAGTTGGTTTAGCCACAGAAAAAGTCAGCAACCTTCCCACTAGCCATGATTGGCTGAGCTAATGAGTGGGCTGGACATACCGAGAGATGAGTTCGGATTGGTCTGCCATATAGCACGCTTCTGTCTATAATATGAGCTGGTCAGTATGTGTAGGTAATCCTTTCTAACACGGCATTTAAAAAACATATTTTGCTAAGTAGAACTGTATAAGTGGTCCTCTCCACTTTCTGGAGGACCGAGTTTTGAAATCAGTGCAATTAGAGTATGATAGCTAAGGAGATGGAAAAAACACCTGTCTCCAGATTACATCTTCAAACTAAGGGCAACCATGGCATCCGTGACAGGGAGAAGCATCCATCCATGATGTATACTGGTAAGATAGACTAGCTAGCTAGTTATAGCCTAATGTTAGCTCATGCAGGGTAGTAACGTCATGAGTTGGGATTATTGTTCATTGTTTAGCTAGCTAGCTACATGTCTTATTAACAAAAGACTCCACTATCAAAGTAACCATTTCAATAGAATGTCACTGCAACAACTGTTGATAGACGTAGCTGGTAAATTCGTTCTGGCTATCTACTCCAATTTCAGAGCACTCTTGTCTGAGTGTGCCAGAGCGCAGAATAACAGACAAATTTACAAACGCTCAACACCGGTTGAATATGGCCGGTGTCAGTAAACATTGGCAAAAAAAGTGTAAATTGTTGCCAGCAACACATTCTGGATAACATAAAAACAGCCTAATCAGCTCTGCTAGGTCGAGTAAAATGGTCAGTGAGTCTGGAAGTAGCTAGCCAATGTTAGCCAGTTAGCTTGGGTGCTTGATTGCTGTTGTTAGGACAGAACGCTCAGATCAACCCTTAAAGAGATGGCTGGGACTAAAGCTGAAGAGGGTTTGAACGATGCTGAATGGGTGTAGACAAAGAAGAGCTCTCCAGTAGGTATCAAATCAAATCAAATTGTATTTGTCACATACACATGGTTAGCAGATGTTAGTGCGAGTGTAGCGAAATGCTTGTGCTTCTAGTTCCGCCAATGCAGTAATATCTAACAAGTATTCAAAAAAATTCACAACTACCTTATACACACAAATGTAAGGGGTGAATAAGAATATGTACATATAAATACCTGTATATGGATGAGCGATGGCCGTGCGGCATAGGCAAGATGCAGTAGATGGTATAGAATACAGTATATACACGAGATGAGTAATGTAGGATATGTAAAGATTATTAAAGTGGCGTTATTTAAGGTGACTAGTGATACCTTTATTATGTCCATTTATTAAAGTGGCCAGAGACTTGAGTCTGTATGTTGACAGCAGCCTCTCTATGTTAGTGATGGCTGTTTAACTGTCTGATCGCCTTGAGATAAAATCTGTTTTTCAGTCTCTCGGTCCCAAGTTTGATGCACCTGTACTGACCTCGCCTTCTGGAAGATAGCGGGGTGAACAGGCAGTGGCTCGGGTGATTGTTGTCCTTGATGATCTTTTTGGCCTTCCTGTGACATTGGGTGCTGTAAGTGTCCTGGAGTGCAGGTAGTTTGCCCCCGGTGATGCATTGTGCAGACCACACCACCCTCTGGAGAGCCTTGCGGTCGAGGGCTGAGCAGTTGCCGTACCAGGCGGTGATACAGCCCGACAGGATGCTCTCGATTGTGCATGAGTGTTTTAGGTGACAAGCCACATTTCTTCAGCCTCCTGAGGTTGAAGAGGTGCTGTTACTGTTGTGCCTTATTCACCACGCTGTCTGTGTGGGTGGACCATTTCAGTTTGTCCGTGATGGGTACGCCGAGGAACTTTCCACCTTCTCCACTACGTCCCGTCGATGTGGATGGGGGGGTGCTCCCTCTTCTGTTTCCTGAAGTCCACGATCATCTCCTTTGTTTTGTTGACGTTGAGTGAGAGGTTATTTTCCTGACACCACACTCCAAGGGCCCTCATCTCCTCCCTGTAGGCCGTCTCGTCGTTGCTGGTAATCAAGCCTACCACAGTAGTGTCGTCTGCAAACTTAATGATTGAGTTGGAATCGTGCATGGCCACGCAGTCATGGGTGAACAGGGAGTACAGGAGAGGGCTGAGAACGCACCCTTGTGGCGCCCCAGTGTTGAGGGTCAGCGGGGTGGAGATGTTGTTTCCTACTTTCACCACCTGGGGGCTGCCCGTCAGAAAGTCCAGGATCAAGTTGCACAGGGCGGGGTCGAGATCCAGGGTCTCGAGCTTAATGACGAGTTTGGAGGGTACTGTGGTATTAAATGCTGAGCTGTAGTCAATGAACACCATTCTTACATAGGCATTCCTCAGTGTGCAGTGTGGTGGCGATTGCATAGTCAGTGGACATATTGTGGCGGTAAGAAATTGGAGTGGGTCTAGGGTATCACATAGGGTGGAGGTGATATGCTCCTTGAATAGTCTCTCGAAGCACTTCATGATGACAGAAGTGAGTGCAACGGGGCGACAGTCATTTAGTTCAGTAACCTTAGCTTTCTTAGGAACAGGAACGGTGGTGGCCATCTTGAAGAATGTTGGGACAACAGACTGGGATAGGGATTGATTGAATATATCCGCAAACACACAAGCCAGCTGGTCTGCGCATGCTCTGAGGATGCGGCTAGGGATGTCGTCTGGGCCGGCAGCCTTGCGAGGGTTAACATGCTTAAATGTTTTACTCACGTCTGCCACAAAGGAAGGAGAGCCCACAGGCTTTGGTAGCGGGCTGTGTCAGTGGCACTGTATTGTCCTCAAGCGAGCAAAGAAGTTGTTTAACTTGTCTGGGAGCAAGACGTCGATGTCCGCGACGGGGCTGGTTTTCTTTTTGTAATCCGTGATTGATGGTAGACCCTGCCACATACGTCTCGTGTTTGAGCCTTTGAATTGCGACTCTACTTTGTCTCTATACTGACGCTTTGCTTGTTTGATTACCTTGCGGAGGGAATAGCTGCACTGTTTGTATTTGCTCATGTTTCCAGTCGCCTTGCCATGATTAAAAGAGGTGGTTCGCGATTTCAGTTTTGCGCGAATGCTGCCATCAATCCAAGGTTTCTGGTTAGGAAATGTTTTAATAGTCACAGTGGGTACGTCATCTCCGATGCACTTGCTAATAAACTCACTCACAGTCAGGGTAAATATCAATGTTGTTGTCTGAGGCTATCCGGAACATATCCCAGTCCACGTGATCGAAGCAATCCTGAAGCGTGGAATCCAATTGGTCAGACCAGCATTGGACAGAACTGAGCAAGGGCGTTTCCTGTTTTAGTTTCTGTCTATAGGCTGAGAGCAACAAAATGGAGTCATGGTCAGATTTCCCAAAGGCAGGGCGGGGGAGGGCTTTGTATGCATTGCGGAAGTTAAGAGTAGCAATGATCCAGAATGCTATTAGCCCGTGTCGTGCATTCGATATGCCAACAGAATTTAGGAAGTCACATTCTCAGGTTATCTATGTTAAAATCCCCGTCTACAATAAATGCAGCAACAGGATGTATGGTTTCCAATTTACATAGAGTCCAGTGAAGTTCTTTCAGGGCCGACGAGGTATATGCTTGGGAGGGATATACACAGCTGTGACTATAATCAAAGATAATTCTCTTGGAAGATAATGCGGTCGGCATTTGATTGTAAGGAATTCTAGGTCATGTGAACAAAATAACTTATGTTCCTGTATGTTGTTGTGATTACACCATGAGTCATTAATCATAAGGCATACACCCCATTCCTTCTTCTTACCAGAGAGATGTTCGTTTCTGTCGATGCGATGCATGAAGAAACCGGGTGGCTGTACCGACTCTGACAACATATCCCGAGTGAGCCATGTTTCCATGAAACAGAGAACGTTACAATCTCTGATGTCTCTCTGGAAGGCAACTCGTGCCCTAATTTCGTCCACCTTGTTATCTAGAGATTGGATATTGGCGAGTAATATGCTCGGGAGCGGTGGATGGTGAGCTCGCCTTCTGAGTCTGAGCAATAGTCTGCCTCTCCTGCGGCGACCGCTTTGTTTTGGGTCGGCCTCTGGGATAAGATCCCATGTCCAGGGTGGAGGTCCGAACAAAGGATCCGCTTCGGGAAAGACGTATTCCTGGTCATAATGTTGGTAAGTTGTCATCGTTTTTATATCCAATAGTTCTTCCCGGCTATATGTAATAACACACAAGATTTCCTGGGCTAACAATGTAAGAAATAATACATAAAATAATACATAAAAAAACTAATAACTGCATAGTTTCCTAAGGACCTGAAGCGAGGCAACCATCTCTGTCAGCACCATCTTGTCCATCCAAAATATTCAAAGGCCATTTTCTTCAAAAGCGAGGTTACGAGTTTATCAAATTTCAAAGCTGAATTACTTTCCCGTTGTTCCTCAAATGCAGTGTGTGATATACCATTTTGTAGCTCTGTGTCTGCTTTTATCCAATGTAAAATACACAATTTCATGGCTCTATAAGGGGAGACAGTTTGTTGAGCCAAATGAGTTCAGCTCACCAGTGGGACTGACTGAATGAGAGTATTGGAGCTATAGTGGGACTGACTGAATGAGAGTATTGGAGCTATAGTGGGACTGACTGAATGAGAGTATTGGAGCTATAGTGGGACTGACTGAATGAGAGTATTGGAGCTATAGTGGGACTGACTGAATGAGAGTATTGGAGCCATAGGGGGACTGACTGAATGAGAGTATTGGAGCTATAGTGGGACTGACTGAATGAGAGTATTGGAGCTATAGTGGGACTGACTGAATGAGAGTATTGGAGCTATAGTGGGACTGACTGAATGAGAGTATTGGAGCTATAGTGGGACTGACAATGAGAGTATTGGAGCTATAGTGGGACTGACTGAATGAGAGTATTGGAGCTATAGTGGGACTGACTGAATGAGAGTATTGGAGCCATAGTGGGACTGACTGAATGAGAGTATTGGAGCTATAGTGGGACTGACTGAATGAGAGTATTGGAGCCATAGGGGGACTGACTTAATGAGAGTATTGGAGCTATAGTGGGACTGACTGAATGAGAGTATTGGAGCCATAGGGGGACTGACTGAATGAGAGTATTTGAGCTATACTGGCACTGACTGAATGAGAGTATTGGAGCTATAGTGGGACAGACTGAAAGAGAGTATTGGAGCCATAGGGGGACTGACTGAATGAGAGTATTGGAGCTATAGTGGGACAGACTGAATGAGAGTATTGGAGCCATAGGGGGACTGACTGAATGAGAGTATTGGAGCTATAGTGGGACTGACTGAATGAGAGTATTGGAGCTATAGTGGGACTGACTGAATGAGAGTATTGGAGCTATAGTGGGACTGACTGAATGAGAGTATTGGAGCTATAGTGGGACTGACTGAATGAGAGTATTGGAGCCATAGGGGGACTGACTGAATGAGAGTATTGGAGCTATAGTGGGACTGACTGAATGAGAGTATTGGAGCTATAGGGGGACTGACTGAATGAGAGTATTGGAGCTATAGTGGGACTGACTGAATGAGAGTATTGGAGCCATAGGGGGACTGACTGAATGAGAGTATTGGAGCTATAGTGGGACTGACTGAATGAGAGTATTGGAGCTATAGTGGGACTGACTGAATGAGAGTATTGGAGCCATAGGGGGACTGACTGAATGAGAGTATTGATAGAGATACAATACAAGTTAACAATACAGGGTTTTATTTAATTATGTGAGTAGAGCACCTGTAGCACTGAAGGGACTCACCCTGTTCTGGGTTGTACTCCTCCACCGTGCTGACGAAGTGAGGTCTGGAGTAGAAGTTATGGGGGCAGGGCTGCTGGAGCCCTCCTAGACTGAAGAAGCCCCGCTCGGTGGCAGCACAGCAGGCGAAGGCTCGGCGGCTGGGGATACAGGGGTAATGCGTCCAACTCTTCATTTCCAGGTCAAAGGCCTCAAAGGCTGTGACAGGAAGCTTTCCCTGACGCCCACCTGCCAGGGAGGAGCGGAGAGGAAGGAGTGGAAGGAAAGGAGGGTAAGGAAGGAGACGAGGGAGAGACGGTCAAAGGGAGTGGGCAGCAGGGCATGAGAGAGAGGGAATGACAGAGAGGGAGAGACGAAAGGTCAGAATGGGTGGGAGGGATGAGAGGAGATGTGAAGAGAGAGAAACATTTATAAAAAAAGGACTAATTGTTGGCACTCTAAATATTAGGGGTTCAACAAGGGTTCTTCTAAGATCCTCAAAGATCTTTGAAGAACCTTTGGGTTCTTGGCGCTGAAAATGGCCTCCAAAAAGGTTCTTCCAAGAACCCCATAGGAGGTGGGGTTCATCGAGGAACCTCCTTAGTTGGTGGGGGCTCTTGCAGGAACCTAACCGCCCAACTGAAACATTTGGATTTGAATTTGAAAGGATAGCAGGTGCAGGCACTTAACTGAAAAATGTAAAGATCTCCTCAATTTAGGGTTTGTCCCTTGTATGATCTAAATTGATATTGTTTTCTGATGACACCATCTATCTATTCATATTTGTGCAAATCTTTCTAAAACAGAAAATGGACACAACTCAATGGATATCATTCAACAAAGAGGAAAGACTATGTACTGTAGGCTATAATAATATGTTAAAGGCTAGCTGTATTGGGATGACTGAACTGCACACTTTTGTGTCTGTAGGTATATGAGGAGGCATAAAAAGGTATGTCAGTAGGTAAAGGTGTTATGCAGATCACATGAACCATCCTCCTCCCTTACCTCTTCAATGAATATCCCATAGTCCTCTACATTATGGACAAGGTATGTGTATGAAAACCATTATCAAAACAGTTTTTTCATTCACCACAAAAACCAAGGTATGAATACTGTCGTGTGCATCTTTTGTTAAACATCTCTATAATGACTTACATTTTTTATTCACAGACATCACCCTACCTACACCTCTGATAAATATAATAGGAAACCTGTTCGATCACCATGCACTGTAAAATCATTCTGGCTGTGGATACGGAGAACAACAACACATTAACATCAACAGGACAGAGGATACAGAGAACATCAACACATTAACATCAACACGCCAGAGGATACAGAGAACAACAACACATTAACATCAACACATTAACATCAACACGCCAGAGGATACAGAGAACAACAACACATTAACATCAACACATTAACATCAACACGCCAGAGGATACAGAGTACAACAACACATTAACATCAACAGGACAGAGGATACAGAGAACAACAACACATTAACATCAACAGGACAGAGGATACAGAGACAACAACACATTAACATCAACAGGACAGAGGATACAGAGACAACAACACATTAACAACAACACATTAACATCAACAGGACAGAGGATACAGAGACAACAACACATTAACATCAACAGGACAGAGGATACAGAGAACAACAACACATTAACATCAACAGGACAGAGGATACAGAGACAACAACACATTAACATCAACAGGACAGAGGATACAGAGACAACAACACATTAACAACAACACATTAACATCAACAGGACAGAGGATACAGAGACAACAACACATTAACATCAACAGGACAGAGGATACAGAGAACAACAACACATTAACATCAACAGGACAGAGGATACAGAGAACAACAACACATTAACATCAACAGGACAGAGGATACAGAGACAACAACACATTAACATCAACACATTAACATCAACAGGACAGAGGATACAGAGAACAACAACACATTAACATCAACAGGACAGAGGATACAGAGACAACAACACATTAACATCAACAGGACAGAGGATACAGAGAACAACAACACAGTAACAACAACACATTAACATCAACAGGACAGAGGATACAGAGAACAACAACACATTAACATCAACAGGACAGAGGATACAGAGAACAACAACACATTAACATCAACAGGACAGAGGATACAGAGACAACAACACATTAACATCAACAGGACAGAGGATACAGAGAACAACAACACATTAACATCAACAGGACAGTGGATACAGAGAACAACAACACATTAACAACAACACATTAACATCAACAGGACAGAGGATACAGAGACAACAACACATTAACATCAACAGGACAGAGGATACAGAGAACAACAACACATTAACATCAACAGGACAGAGGATACAGAAACAACAACACATTAACATCAACAGGACAGAGGATACAGAGAACAACAACACATTAACATCAACAGGACAGTGGATACAGAGAACAACAACACATTAACATCAACAGGACAGAGGATACAGAGAACAACAACACATTAACAACAACACATTAACATCAACACGCCAGAGGATACAGAGAACAACAACACATTAACATCAACACGCCAGAGGATACAGAGAACAACAACACATTAACATCAACAGGACAGAGGATACAGAGAACAACAACACATTAACAACAACACATTAACAACAACAGGACAGAGGATACAGAGAACAACAACACATTAACATCAACAGGACAGAGGATACAGAGAACAACAACACATTAACATCAACAGGACAGAGGATACAGAGAACAACAACACATTAACATCAACAGGACAGAGGATACAGAGAACAACAACACATTAACATCAACAGGACAGAGGATACAGAGAACAACAACACATTAACATCAACAGGACAGAGGATACAGAGAACAACAACACATTAACAACAACAGGACAGAGGATACAGAGAACAACAACAACACATTAACAACAACACATTAACATCAACAGGACAGAGGATAAACCCATTGGACTTGGGGCTCTGCTGGGAGTTTACCTCATATTGGGATTTTTTGTATTCTGCTTTGCCTAAAATCATAATAAACACTGAGAACTAAACTATTGCTGTTATTGTTTTGAATATTCATAATAATAATAATGGGGGGGGGGGAGGGGGGGGGGGGGGGTAATACAAATGGAACCCTAAAGGTTCTTCAAAAGGTTCTTTGAGGATCCATTAAAAGGGGTTCTTTAAAGAACTTATAGGGGTTCCACAACAGTTTCAATTTGAAGAACTCCTAAAAGATACTCCAGGAACCTTTTCTTTTAGAGTCTACTTAATGGACGGTTTGAAATGGTGTCCCTTTATTAGCAATGCTGATTCCATATCTGTTAGGAGCAGCCAAATATCCTCGGGTGTGTTCTCAAATATAAGCTTGGCACATGGCCCAGTGAACATGCAGTACATCCAACAATAAATATGTGTGTATTCTGTCTCGTTCCATTGGTTTCTCCCTTTCCAACCTCTCTGGTCCTCTTTCTCTCCCTCTGTGAGAGCCCCGGGCTTTCTCTCCTCCAACTCTACTCACCAAACATGACAGCTACCCAGAAAGAGAGAGAGAGAGAGAGAGAGTGAGTGAGTATGTGTGTGTGTGTTAGTTCGTGTGTGTGTGCACCCACATGCACGTGCATCCTTGCGTGTGAGAGTGTGTGAGTACTGTTGAGTATTACACTTGGAGCCTGGCTGGCAGTGCGTATCGTAAAGATTATACAGCCTGTCAGTCTCTCTGCTGTTGGACCTGCAGCCAGTGGAAAAGGTGTGGTTCCTATTGAAGCTGGAATAAAGTTTCTATCCATGTTTGAGTAGACAGTGTCTGCAGTGCAGCATGTCAGTGTCAGGTGTTTGATCAGCCTGGACATAGTGACAGTGATCCCACTGTGATCACACGCTGATTGGTGACACCGACACAAAGCCTGGTGTACTTCAGGTAATATTCATCAGGTTATATTCATGAACATCACCTGTCATGAGAGCCAAACATTGATAGAAACTTTCTTAACTGTATTTCTTGAACTGCGCTGTTGGTTAAGGGCCTGTAAGTAATAATTTCATGGTAAGGTCTACAACCTGTTGAATTCGGTGTTATGTGACAATTAACATTTGTTTTGATGTGTTGTGTATTCAGTTAGATATAATATATTATTATTCATCCAAATCAAATGGAGTAAATAGAAATCTGCTTGTCCAAGAAGTCAAGGGTTTATACCTGGTCACTGATACATAATACAGAGTACATGGCCATTAGATCAGTACTACTGCTTTACCTGTTGTGTTCATTTCATCTGTTTACAGTATAGTTTACACTAGGTATTGTACTATACTGTAAAGCAGTGGTTCCCAACCTTTTACTGTTACTGTACCATCAACTGAATTTTTCTCTGCCCAGAGTACCCCTGAAGTACCCCCTCATGTGCATTTTACCAGTAAGCCTATGGTCTCATGAGTCTTCTCAAATACCCCCTGCAGGTAGGCCAGGTACCCCCTGTAGGTAGGCCAGGTACCCCTGTGGATAGGCCAGGTACCCCTGTGGATAGGCCAGGTACCCCCTGTGGATAGGCCAGGTACCCCCTGTAGGTAGGCCAGGTACCCCCTGTGGATAGGCCAGGTACCCCCTGTGGATAGGCCAGGTACCCCTGTAG
>NC_138303.1:14400000-14597500 GCF_965601325.2 Salmo salar | reverse complement strand
CCCTGCCAGGACCTAGGATCAAGGGAGACACTAAAGTGTTTTAGTACTATATCTCTTGACACAATGATGAAAATAATCATGGCCTCTAAACCTTCAAGCTGCATACTGGACCCTATTCCAACTAAACTACTGAAAGAGCTGCTTTCTGTGCTTGGCCCTCCTATGTTGAACATAATAAACGGCTCTCTATCCACCGGATGTGTACCAAACTCACTAAAAGTGGCAGTAATAAAGCCTCTCTTGAAAAAGCCAAATCTTGACCCAGAAATTATAAAAAACTATCGGCCTCTCAAAAATTTTAGAAAAAGCTGTTGCGCAGCAACTCACTGCCTTCCTGAAGACAAACAATGTACACGAAACGCTTCAGTCTGTTTTTAGACCCCATCATAGCACTGAGACTGCACTTGTGAAGGTGGTAAATTACCTTTTAATGACGTCAGACCGAGGTTCTGCGTCTGTCCTCATGCTCCTAGATCTTAGTGCTGCTTTTGATACCATCGATCACCACATTCTTTTGGAAAGATTGGAAACCCAAATTGGTCTACATGGACAAGTTCTGGCCTGGTTTAGGTCTTATCTGTCGGAAAGATATCAGTTTGTCTCTGTGAATGGTTTGTCCTCTGACAAATCAACTGTAAATTTCGGTGTTCCTCAAGGTTCTGTTTTAGGACCACTATTGTTTTCACTATATATTTTAACTCTTGGGGATATCATTCGAAAACATAATGTTAAATTTCACTGCTATGCGGATGACACACAGCTGTACATTTCAATGAAACATGGTGAAGCCCCAAAATTGCCCTCGCTAGAAGCCTGTGTCTCAGACATAAGGAAGTGGATGGTTGCAAACTTTCTACTCTTAAACTCGGACAAAACAGAGATGCTTGTTCTAGGTCCCAAGAAACAAAGAGATCTTCTATTGAATCTGACAATTAATCTGGATGGTTGTACAGTCGTCTCAAATAAAACTGTGAAGGACCTCGGCGTTACTCTGGACCCTGATCTCTCTTTTGAAGAACATATCAAGACTGTTTCAAGGACAGCTTTTTTACATCTACATAACATTGCAAAAATCAGAAACTTTCTGTCCAAAAATCACGCAGAAAAATTAATCCATGCCTTTGTTACTTCTAGGTTGGACTACTGCAATGCTCTACTTTCCGGCTACCCGGATAAAGCACTAAATAAACTTCAGTTAGTGCTAAATATGGCTGCTAGAATCCTGACTAGAACCAAAACATTTGATCATATTACTCCAGTGCTAGCCTCCCTACACTGGCTTCCTGTTAAGGCAAGGGCTGATTTCAAGGTTTTACTGCTAACCTACAAAGCATTATATGGGCTTGCTCCTACCTATCTTTCCGATTTGGTCCTGCCGTACATACCTACACGTACGCTACGGTCACAAGACGCGGGCCTCCTAATTGTTCCTAGAATTTCTAAGCAAACAGCTGGAGGCAGGGCTTTCTCCTATAGAGCTCCATTTTTATGGAATAGTCTGCCTACCCATGTGAGAGACGCAGACTCAGTCTCAACCTTTAAGTCTTTACTGAAGACACATCTCTTCAGTAGGTCCTATGATTAAGTGTAGTCTGGCCCAGGGGTGTGAAGGTGAACGGAAAGGCTGGAGCAACGAACCGCCCTTGCTGTCTCTGCCCGGCCGGTTTCCCCTCTTTCCACTGGGATTCTCTGCCTCTACCCCTATTACGGGCGCTGAGTCACTGGCTTACTGGTGTTCTTCCATGCCGTCCCTGGGAGGGGTGCGTCACTTGAGTGGGTTGAGTCACTGACGTGATCTTCCTGTCTGGGTTGGCGCCCCCCCCCCCTTGGGCTGTGCCGTGGCGGAGATATTTGTGGGCTATACTCGGCCTTGTCCCGGGATGGTATGTTGGTGGTTGGAGATATCCCTCCAGTGGTGTGGAGGCTGTGCTTTGGCAAAGTGGGTGGGGTTATATCCTACCTGTTTGGCCCTGTCCGGGGGTTTCATCGGATGGGGCCACAGTGTCTCCTGACCCCTCCTGTCTCAGCCTCCAGTATTTATGCTGCAGTAGTTTATGTGTCGGGGGGCTAGGGTCAGTCTGTCACATCTGGAGTATTGTCTTTTCCGGTGTCCTGTGTGAATTTAAATATGCTCTCTCTAATTCTCTTTCGCTTTCTTTCTTTCTCTCTCTCGGAGGACCTGAGCCCTAGGACCATGCCTCAGGACTACCTGGCTTGATGACTCCTTGCTGTCCCCAGTTCACCTGGCCGTGCTGCTGCTCCAGTTCCAAGTGTTCTGCCTGCAGCTATGGAACCCTGACCTGTTCACCGGACGTGTTACCTGTCCCAGACCTGTTGTCCCAGACCTGCTGGAACCCTGACCTATTCACCGGACGTGCTACCTGTCCCAGACCTGCTGTTTTCAACTCTCTAGAGACAGCAGGAGCGGTAGAGATACTCTCAAAGATCGGCTATGAAAAAGCCAACTGACACTTACTCTTGTGTTACTGACTTGTTGCACCCTCGACAACTACTATGATTATTGTTATTTGACCATGCTGGTCATCTATTAACATTTGAACATCTTGTCCATGTGCTGTTATAATCTCCACCTGGCACAGCCAGAAGAGGACTGGCCACCCCTCATAGCCTGGTTCCTTTCTAGGTTTCTTCCTAGGTTTTGGCCTTTCTAGGGAGTTTTTCCTAGCCACCGTGCTTCTACACCTGCATTGCTTGCTGTTTGGGGTTTTAGGCTGGGTTTCTGTACAGCACTTTGAGATATCAGCTGATGTAAGAAGGGCTATATAAATACATTTGATTTGATTTTGATTTGATTTGATACTACAGTTACTTCAAGTCGTACAGCGGCAGGCTCCTCAAAGTACAGTTGAAGAGGTCTGTGAGTTCTGTAAGCATCTGTGAGTTTTTATTTGTGTGAGCGTGTGTGTGTGTGTGTGTGTGTGTGTGTGTGTGTGTGTGTGTGTGTGTGTGTGTGTGTGTGTGTGTGTGTGTGTGTGTGTGTGTGTGTGTGTGTGTTGGAGTGTCAGTGTAGAGGTTGTGGGTAGAGTCCAGTGAGTGTGCACAGAGCCAATGCAAGACAGTCAGTGCAAATAAAAAGGGTGTCTATATAAATATTCCAGGTGGCCATTTGATTAACTGTTCAGCAGTCTTATGGCTTGGGGGTAGAAGCTGTTAAGGAGCCTTTTGGTCCCAGACTTGGCGCTTGGGATTTGCTTGTCGTGCGGTAGCAGAGAGAACAGTCAATGACTTGAATGGCTGGAGTCTTAGATAATTTTTGTCTTTGACATTGCCTGGTATAGAGGTCCTGTATGGCGGGCAACTCGGCCCCAGTGATGTACTGCCTTCTATAGCGCCTTACGGTAGAATGCCAAACAGTTGCCATACCAAGCGGTGACGCAGCCAGTCAAGATGCTTTCAATGGTGCAGTTGTAGAACTTTTTGAGGATCTGAGAGGTGTTGTCGTACCCTCTTCATGACTGTGTTGGGAGTACAGTAAGGGACTAAGGTACAGTAAGTACAGTAAGGTACAGTAAGTACAGTAAGGTACAGTAAGGGACTAAGCATGCACTCCTGAGGGGCCCCTGTGTTGAGGGTCAGCGTGGCGGATGTGTTGTTGCCTACCCTTAGCACCTGGGGGCGGCCCGTCAGGAAGTCCAGGATCCAGTTGCAGAGGGAGGTGTTCATTCTCAAGGTCCTTAGCTTAGTGATGAGCTCGGAGGTCTCTACGGTGTTGAACGCTGAGCTGTAGTCTGTGAACAGAATTCTCATGTGGGTGTTCCTTTTGTCCAAGAGAGAAAGGGCAGTGTGGAATACAATATATTTGCGTTACTGTGGATCTGCTGGGGGGGACATGCGAATTGGAGTGGGTCCAGGGTGTCTGGGATGTTGGTGTTGATGTGAGTCATGACCAGCCTTTCAAAGCATTTCATGGCTACAGATGAGAGTGCTATGGGGCCATAGTCATTCAGACAGATTTCCTTGGTGTTCTTGGGCACAGGGATTATGGTGGTCTGCTTGAAACATGTAGGTATTACAGACTGGGTCAGAGAGAGGTTGAAAATGTCAGTGAAGACACTTGCCAGCTGGTCAGCGCATGCTCTGAGTATCCATCCTTGTAATCTGTCTGGCCCTGCGGCCTTGTGAATGTTAACCTGTTTAAAGGTCTTACCTTTAGCTCTACGGAGAGCGTGATCACACAGTCGTTCGGAACAGCTGATGCTGGAACAGCATAGAAGGCATTTTGCTCATCTGGTAGGCTCGCTTCACTGGCCAGTTCGTGGCTGAGTTTTCCTTTGTAATCCATGATAATGTAATGGAAAATGTAATGTTTGTGATTTTCTTATAACTCATTTCTGTGTTCTATTCATGTGCTGTTCAATAAACCAATTTCTGTCTTCATGCAGGTGGTTGACTGAACAAATCCTCCTCTTATCAGTAGCAGCTAGATAGACCACAGCACCACTCGGGAGGTCCTAAGGCACTGCATCACAGCACTTGAGGCATCATTACAGACCCAGGTTTGATCCCAGGCTGTGTCATAACTGGCCATGACCGTGAGTCCCATAGGGTGGCGCACAATTGGCCCAGCGTGCTCCGGGTTAGGGGAGGGTTTGGTCCTGGGGGGGGGGCTTTACTTGGCTCTTCGCACTCTAGCGACTCCTTGTGGCGGGCCGTGCGCCTGCAGGCTGACTTCGGTAGTCAGTTGAACGGCGTTTCATCCGACACGTAATTGGATCGCCATTGGATATCACGAAATTGGTGAGAAAAAGGGGGTAAACATTTTTTGATATAAAAATAGCAGCTAGATTTATATTTTCCGTGTCCTTGATCACTCACGACTCAGAGACACAGGATATTACAGTTCTTCAGATCACGTCGATAGGATGGTCTTGAAAAGAGCTTGTCCAGTGATTACACATTCACCAATAGAATGGAGGGTAGAGATGGTTTATCCACTTGCCGACGTAGCCTCGTCAGTAGTGCTGAGTGATTATATTACCTTTGTTTTATTTGATGACTTTATTATTTTATTCCTAGTCATCCTTTCATCTCTATAGAGCTGCTGCCTATGCTGTCTGACAAAATCACTATTTTGTATTTCTTCAAAGTAATAAATAAGGCATTCTTTTATGACTGCTAAATACCAACTATCAATCACTGTGATGATGTATTTTCAGGTAGAGATACGTCGCGAAGCAACAGCTGCTCTCTATATCCCCTCAGCATCAAGAATTCTTGTCTCTTCCATAACAGGAGTAAAAGAAACACAGACCGGACAAGTAGATGCACAATGGATTGTGGTCATTAAAGTTAATTACCAGGTTTTACGTGCTAAACTACATCGCACAGTTCAGGCTGGATCGGATTGATGTCTAGAGAAACTGTGCAATTGGCGCATTGAGCTCACAGAAAAAAACTAACGAAATGGAATTCAAATAATTGAACCGATGTCAGTCAATTAGTTGTTTAAATACTAAAAAATTACAAAAATGTTGGTTAATCACGGGGTGGCAGGTAGCCTAGTGGTTAGAGCGTTGGGCCAGTAACCGAAAGGTTGCTCGATCGAATCCCCGGGCTGACAAGGTAAAAATCTGTTGTTTTGCCCCTGAACAAGACAGTTAACACGCTGTTCCTAGGCCATCATTGTAAATAAGAATTTGTTAATAACTGACTTGCCTAGTTAAATAAATACAAATTTAAAACGTGTCGCTCAGCACTACTCATTGGGTTAAACGCAGGAAAAAAACAATCCTACACTGAGGATGTCTATATCGGTCAGCTAATACTGGACTAGTAAAGGCCCAGTGGGCAATTTTTATGAAAACATTTCATTTAAATATATTTGATTATTTACCAGCATTTATAACTTGTGTCTGATAGTTATCGTAACAAAACACTTAATCTGATAATACTTGTGGAATATAAAAATACCTCCTTGATACACGTTTTAAAAAATATATATTACATTTACATTTACATTTAAGTCATTTAGCAGACGCTCTTATCCAGAGCGACTTACAAATTGGTGCATTCACCTTATAATATCCAGTGGAACAACCACTTTACAATAGTGCATCTAAATCTTTTAAGGGGGGGTTAGAAGGATTACTTTATCCTATCCCAGGTATTCCTTAAAGAGGTGGGGTTTCAGGTGTCTCCGGAAGGTGGTGATTGACTCCGCAAATGCAACTTATTTCTATGTGAAAACTGAAATGGTCTGTCTTTTAATTCCTTTTAGTAGACACTCTTATCCAGAGTATTTTACAGTAGTGACTGAATGCATTTTCATACTGGTCCCCCCCCCCCCCCCCCGTGGGAAAGGAACACACAAGCACAGCTTTGCAGCCACCATGCTCTACCAACTGAGTCACATCATCACAAACCACTTCATGTCTCAATGTACTCATATCTCAATACTTACTGTATAGTACATCGTTGTTTCTTCATGGTGATAGAGAGTCTACAGGTATAAACCTAGATGACCAGCCTATGTACAATACAGTAATGTACATTTACATGAAGTGGTTTGTAAGGATGGTAAATTAATACTGCACAAAAAAAGTTTGCCCATAACGTTGCACTTTTTGATGTAAATGTTTGAGGACAGGGTTTTGTTCTTTCTCAATTCCGTTAGAATGACATCACAGAGAAAGGAACAGGACAACAACTCTTACAATTCCAACTATTGATTCCTGCAAGATTCTGTTCTTAATTATACAACTACATTTTCTTGCCAAAGCAGAGATGCTGAATTTTGTTGTAGTTGCCTGCGCTACAGGAGTCTATATCAGTCTGCTAATGCTAGTAAAGGCCCAGTGCACTACTTCTGTGAAAAACATTTTGTTAAAAAAAAATATATATTTCTTATTAATATATATTTTTAATTCAGATTTTTCAGGGTGCTCAGCACCCCTAATTCCCTTGGCTTATGCCCTTGGCTGTGTGAGGAACTAACAGGCTGACAGGCTGTTACAGTCCCATTTGCAATATCATTCTAAAAACCATTTACATTTTATGACAGTTCTATTCACGTGAAGTATCTGGCATACTAAAGCTTGAGCAGCAACATTATCCTGCCTGTACAGTAAAGTGTTTGTTTTACATTAAATCATAGAGTTTCTAAATTGTACTTCTGTTTACTTCTGTACACATTTTGAACAGAGGATTCTTCTCCCACACTTCCAGAAGGGAGAAATTGATATTGATGGGAAGAAGTTCAGGTTTGGTGCTTCGCGTACAGAACATTTCTCCAGACAGATGTAGATTTTTTTGACCAGTAGCATTTAGTTTGACACTGATAGACTATTGTACCTCCAGTTGCGTAACAAACAACACAAATAAAATAATTACCCTCATCCCTCAATTGATCCCTGTAATGTGATTCTGCAGCATAAGCCTGCTAGCTAGCAAGCCATTTATCTATGTGACTGGAGACCAGCAGGTAGCCAGACAGGCAGCCAGTAATACAGGAACACCAGATACATGTACCAGCCGTGGAGAGAACTATGAGGTTATACTGTCCTGCTGGCGATGGACTTCACTCATGAATATTCATAAGAGCACAACTTTTGAAATATGTTGTTCTCCTACACAGTCATATATTTAGGTATATGTCTCCGCTCCTATTCAGTGAAGGCTGTAGACCACAGCTGCAGTGCAGGTACCAGTGAATGAATGTGAATGAATGCCTATGAATTTCATCTGTTCTTGTGATGTATTAATAATCAGATTGATCATGTTTGCTCGGGCACTCAGAGAACAGATCTACAGAAGTGAAGGACATGTTTTCCTCCGTCCATACCTCTCTCTCTCTCTCTCTCTCTCTCTCTCTCTCTCTCTCTCTCTCTCTCTCCCCCCCTCCCTCCCTCCCTCCCTCCCTCCCAGACTGTTGTGTAGACCATGAGAGAGAGATGGACCCTCCCCAGACTGTTGTGTAGACCATGAGAGGGAGATGGACCCTCCCCAGACTGTTGTGTAGACCATGAGATGGAGATGGACCCTCCCCAGACTGTTGTGTAGACCATGAGAGGGAGATGGCCCTCCCCAGACTGTTGTGAAGACCATGAGATGGAGATGGGCCCTCCCCAGACTGTTGTGTAGACCATGAGATGGAGATGGACCCTCCCCAGACTGTTGTGTAGACCATGAGAGGGAGATGGGCCCTCCCCAGACTGTTGTGTAGACCATGAGAGGGAGATGGACCCTCCCCAGACTGTTGTGTAGACCATGAGATGGAGATGGACCCTCCCCAGACTGTTGTGTAGACCATGAGATGGAGATGGACCCTCCCCAGACTGTTGTGTAGACCATGAGATGGAGATGGACCCTCCCCAGACTGTTGTGTAGACCATGAGATGGAGATGGACCCTCCCCAGACTGTTGTGTAGACCATGAGATGGAGATAGACCCTCCCCAGACTGTTGTGTAGACCATGAGATGGAGATGGACCCTCCCCAGACCTCTTAGCTAGAGAGTGTGTGTGTGTGTACGTGTGTGTCCGTGTGTGTTCGTGTACATGTGCTGTATGTGCAACCATATTTGAATGTGTGTGCGGTACGATAGAGTGTACATGTGGAGTGTGTGACCAGAGTGGCACACAGTGGGGACATTGGACAGTAGGGACAGGGATGGGGGTGTGGGGGGATGGGGGCGTGACCTACCCAGCACGTAAATCTTGTTGCCTCTCAGGAAGGAGGTGGCTCCGTAGCGAGGCGTGGGCATGGAGGTCAAGGCCTGCCATTGGTCCTTCTTCGGCTCGTAGACCCTCACTAGTGCCTGGGGCGTAGTGTCAGCTGCCATCCCGCCCAGCGCATACACCTTCCCATCTGACAGAGAAGAGAGAGGGGAGAAGGGAGGGAGAGGGAGAGAGAGAGAGAGCGGAGAGGAGAGAGAGAGAGAGAGAGAGGGGGGGGGGGGGGGGGGAGTGAAAGAGAGAGTCAGAAATGTCCCAGATTGAACAAAAGAGTGGGCGTAATTTCATCAGCTCCCAATTCCACTATCCAAAGTGTTGATAGAATAAAATGGAACAACCACATGTCAGCCTTAATGCCACTGCACTTCCTGTCAGATACCGAGGAAAGAGACAACCACATGTCGTCCTTAATGCCACTGCACTTCCTGTCAGATACCGAGGAAAGAGACAACCACATGTCGGCCTTAATGCCACTGCACTTCCTGTCAGATACCGAGGAGAGAGACAACCACATGTCGGCCTTAATGCCACTGCACTTCCTGTCAGATACCGAGGAGAGAGACACACGTTGACACTCACTGCAGAGTGTCTGGAAATAGATAGATGGATGGAAGGGTGGGTATATTCATGATTATAAACTGGATGGTTCAAGCTCTGAATGCTGATTGGTTGAAAGCCGAGGCATATCAGACCATATGCCACAGGTATGACAAAACATGTATTTTTACTGCTCTAATTACTTTGGTAACCAGTTTATAACAGCAATAAGGCGCCTCGTGGTTTGTGGTGTCTGACCAATATACCACCGCTAAGGGCTGTGTCCAGGCACTCCGCGTTGCATCGTGCTTAAGAACAGCCCTTAACCGTGGTATATTGGTCATATACCACACCCCCTCGGGCCTTATTGCTTAAATATATGGATGGTTGGGAGTATTGATGGATGGGTGGGTATATTTATGAATATATGCGTGCCTGGGTGGATTGATGGATGGATGGGTATATTTATGAATATATGCATGTCTGGGTGGATTGATGGATGGGTGGGTATATTTATGAATATATGCGTGCCTGGGTGGATTGATGGATGGGTGGGTATATTTATGAATATATGCGTGCCTGGGTGGATTGCTGGAAGGCAGAGCAGATAGAGTGAGGGAGTGGTTGGAAAGGTCAAGGGGAAAGAGGAGAGGACGATTAAAGCACTCAGAGTACTAACTGTAACACTTTCAGACAGAGAACTGAAGCTCTGAATGTAAAAACAGCTCCTAGTCTTTCCCCCCTATCATGTAGCAGCTGTACAAGTATCACCCCCCTTCCCCCGTGTCCCTGTAGCCTGCTGCACAGCTGCTGACAGAGGGCCTGTTCCTACTTACTGCTCAGAACATGACTCAGAGCCAACACACACACACACACACACACACACACACACACACACACACACACACACACACACACACACCAAAGACAAACGAGGGAGAGCAGACAGAGAGGGGTGACTGAAGGAGGATGAGACAGAGAGAAAATAGAGTGGCAAAGCAAGCTAGAAGAGAGAGAGACGTGTTGAAGGGGAGTATTTTTACATTTGTTTATTTTTTATTGCACCTTTATTTAACCAGGTAGGCTTGTTGAGAACAAGTTCTCATTTACAACTGTGACCTGGCCAAGATAAAGCAAAGCAGTTCGACACAAACAACAACACAGAGTTACACATGGAATAAACAAATATACAGTCAATAACACAATAGAAAAAAAGTATATGTACAGTGTGTGCAAATGAGGTAAGATAAGGGAGTTAAGGCAATAAATAGGCCGTAGTGGTGAAATAATTACAATATAGCAATTAAACACTGGAGTGATAGATGTGCAGAAGATGAATGTACAAGTAGAGATACTGGTGTGCAAAGGAGCAGAACAAATAAATAACAGCATGGGGATGAGGTAGTTGGTAGATGAGGTAGATGAGGTAGCTGAGTAAGACCAGACAGAGAGATGGCAAAGAGAGAGTGCTGAGGAAGTGTTTCCTAACACATCCCTCCTTGCTTGCTTACTAAGCCCATCACTGATTTGACATTGACTAAAGTACTAGATTACCAAAATCACTGGATCAGCGATCACCTTGAAAAAAGACAGCTCATAGACACTTTACTGCTGCCTACTATTCCAGCTCTCTCACACTTGTCTGGATACCCCTTTCACCCTTATCTCCTTCTGTCCGTGTCCACTCTCACCCCCTCTCTTCTCCTCTCACCCCTCTCTGTTTCTCTCTGTTTCCCTCAACCCCTCTCACCTCCACTCTGCACTTCTCATCTCCTCTCACCCCTCTCACCTCCTCTCACCCCTCTCTGTCTCTCTGCTCCTCTCACCCCTCTCTGCTCCTCTTACCCCTCTTACCTCATCTCAGCTCCTCTCACCCCTCTCTGTTTCTCTCACCCCCTCTCTGCTCCTCTCACCTCCTCTCTCTTCCTCTCATATCCTCTCATCTCCACACTGTTTCTCTCTGCCCCTCTCTGCTCCTCTCACCTCCTATCTGTTCATCTCTGCTTCTCTCATCTCCTCTCACTCCTCTCTGCTCCTCTCACTCCTCTCTGCTCCTCTCACTCCTCTCACCTCCTCTCTGCTCCTCTCTGCTCCTCTCATCTCCTCTCTGTGCCTCTCATCTCATCTCCTCTCTGCTCTTCTCTGCCCCTCTCTACTCCTCTCTGCCCCTCTCTGCTCCTCTCACCCCTCTCTGCTCCTCTCACCTCCTCTCATCTCCTCTCATCTCCTCTCTGCTCCTCTCACCTCCTCTCTGCCCCTCTCTACTCCTCTCTGCCCCTCTCTGCTCCTCTCACCCCTCTCTGCCACCTCTCTGCTCCTATCTGCTCCTCTCTGCTCTTCTCCCCCCTCTCATCTCCTCTCTGCCGTGGTCTGAAGGGCCTCCTCTCACCCCTCTCTGCTCCTCTCATCTCCTCTCTGCCGTGGTCTGAAGGGCCTCCTCTCAGGGAGCACTGCAGCCTGTTCCATCTTAAAGCCACAGGTCATAACAGCCCCCCGCCTCTCAGAACAGAGCCCCCCACACACACAGACCTGGCCCACCAAGCACAAACACACACAGACCTGTGTGTGTGTGTATGTGTGTGCCTGCGCGTGTGCAAGTGAGTGAGTGAGTAAATGAAAATGTGTGGGTAAACCAATTCAAAATGCAACAAAGAAAATGACAGTCAATGTTTCAATGAATACTGCATAAACATGTTGAGCTTTTACCATCAGAACCTCTTTAAAATGGGCTTTGATAGTCCTATCCCTCTGTGAAATAAAATGACAACCTTTTTATGAGCAAATATCAAACAGCCATTCGGAAAGCCCTGCGGGAACCACTGTATCACAGCAGTATATATTCCACACTGATTTTCTCACTTGTTTAATGACACTAATGTGAATTCCTCATTCTCACTCATTATAATCCTACACAATATACTGCCACCGATGGCTAGGTTTTTCCAGTGACAATTCTGGAGAGCTTGGAGTTCCACAGGCAGTGAGACTCTTTTCTTTTTACTCAGTAAATGATTCATTAACATAAAACTAATAACCTAATATGATTTCACAAGCTCAGTCTAACAACATTAAAACAGCTAAACGTACCCATTGGCTATTATTAACACAATAAATCTGTAATCAATCACCCGTTGTTTTTTTTCTCTGTGCATAAAAATAACTCATAGATGTTTGGCTGTGGTTGTAAGGGGGAGCGGTCGGGAAAGGGGAGGGGACGGAGGGAGGGGGTCTCAGCTGTAGGGAGAGGGGAGGGAGGGGGTCTCAGTAGTATGGAGAGGGGAGGGAGGGGAGGGAGGGGGTCTCAGTAGTACGGAGAGGGGAGGGAGGGGGTCTCAGTAGTATGGAGAGGGGAGGGAGGGAGGGGGTCTCAGTAGTATGGAGAGGGGAGGGAGGGAGGGGGTCTCAGTAGTATGGAGAGGGGAGGGAGGAGAGGGAGGGGGTCTCAGTAGTATGGAGAGGGGAGGGAGGAGAGGGAGGGGGTCTCAGTAGTATGGAGAGGGGAGGGAGGAGAGTGAGGGGGTCTCAGTAGTACGGAGAGGGGAGGGAGGAGAGTGAGGGGGTCTCAGTAGTACGGAGAGGGGAGGGAGGGGGTCTCAGTAGTACGGAGAGGGGAGGGAGGAGAGGGAGGGGGTCTCAGTAGTATGGAGAGGGGAGGGAGGAGAGGGAGGGGGTCTCAGTAGTACGGAGAGGGGAGGGAGGGGGTCTCAGTAGTACGGAGAGGGGAGGGAGGGGGTCTCAGTAGTACGGAGAGGGGAGGGAGGAGAGGGAGGGGGTCTCAGTAGTATGGAGAGGGGAGGGAGGAGAGGGAGGGGGTCTCAGTAGTACGGAGAGTGGAGGGAGGGGGTCTCAGTAGTATGGAGAGGGGAGGGAGTGGAGGGGGTCTCAGTAGTATGGAGAGGGGAGGGAGGAGAGGGAGGGGGTCTCAGTAGTATGGAGAGGGGAGGGAGGGGGTCTCAGTAGTATGGAGAGGGGAGGGAGGGGGTCTCAGTAGTACGGAGAGGGGAGGGAGTGGAGGGGTCTCAGGCTCAACTCTGGACCCCTGGAGCGCCAACCTACTACCGGCCCGCCTACCTGAGGTTTCACCACAGTCTCCTCTAATTAAGGTAAATCTGCTCTGATCTAAGCCCGTCTCTCAGGGAGACGCCATGGCAACTGCATCACAACCCAGCAGACAATTAAGGGGTGGAGCTCATGGAGCTGGTGCAGGTGGTGCTGACTGGTGGATGGTAATAACACAGGCCTACATCATCACCACCCATGATCAACGTCACATACTAATTAAAGATTAACAGAAGAATCACAATGACCAACACAGAGCAGACAATACGCAACACACAGATCCGTGAATTCACAGATGGGCAAGATGCAACAACAACAGGAAATCAGATATGGTAATCAGACATGTTAAGCGGTAGCCTAACAGATTAGATAGCCTTCACGTAATCAGTACAATCAATAGCTTTGTTCATGTAATAAGTGTACAAATAATAACACAAACTCAATGAACAAAGACTAACATCCGCCCTGTACAGAGCACGTTGTGTTTGTGCAAAAGGAGAAGTCTTATTAACCGACCACCTGCTGTTCCTCCAGTTAACCGACCACCTGCTGTTCCTCCAGTTAAATGACCACCTGCTGATCCTCCAGTTAACCTACCGCTTGCTGTTCCTCCAGTTAACCGACCACCTGCTGTTCCTCCAGTTAAATGACCACCTGCTGATCCTCCAGTTAACCTACCGCTTGCTGTTCCTCCAGTTAACCGACCACCTGCTGTTCCTCCAGTTAAATGACCACCTGCTGATCCTCCAGTTAACCTACCGCTTGCTGTTCCTCCAGTTAACCGACCACCTACTGTTCCTCCAGTTAAATAACCACCTGCTGTTCCTCCAGTTAAATGACCACCTGCTGTTCCTCCAGTTAACCGACCACCTGCTGTTCCTCCAGTTAAATGACCACCTGCTGATCCTCCAGTTAACCTACCGCTTGCTGTTCCTCCAGTTAACCGACCACCTGCTGTTCCTCCAGTTAAATGACCACTTGCTGCTCCTCCAGTTAACCTACCACCTGCTGTTCCTCCAGTTAACCGACCACCTGCTGTTCCTCCAGTTAACCGACCACCTGCTGTTCCTCCAGTTAACCTACCATTTGCTGTTCCTCCAGTTAACCTACCACTTGCTGTTCCTCCAGTTAACCTACCACTTGCTGTTCCTCCAGTTAACCTACCATTTGCTGTTCCTCCAGTTAACCTACCACTTGCTGTTCCTCCAGTTAACCTACCACTTGCTGTTCCTCCAGTTAACTAACCACCTACTGTTCCTCCAGTTAAATGACCACCTGCTGTTCCTCCAGTTAACAGACCACCTGCTGTTCCTCCAGTTAACCGACCACCTGCTGTTCCTCCAGTTAACCGACCACCTGCTGTTCCTCCAGTTAACCGACCACCTGCTGTTCCTCCAGTTAAATTACCACCTGCTGACCCTCCAGTTAACCGATGACCTACTGTTCCTCCAGTTAACCAACCACCTGCTGTTCCTCCAGTTAAGTGACCACCTGCTGTTAATCCAGTTGATTGACCACCTGCTGTTCCTCCAGTTAAATTACCACCTGCTGTTCCTCCAGTTAACCGACCACCTGCTGTTCCTCCAGTTAAATGACCACCTGCTGTTAATCCAGTTGATTGACCACCTGTTGTTCCTCCAGTTAAATGACCACCTGCTGTTCCTCCAGTTAACCGACCACCTGCTGTTCCTCCAGCTAAATGTCCACCTGCTGATCCTCCAGTTAAATGACCACCTGCTGTTCCTCCAGTTATCCGACCACCTGCTGTTCCTCCAGTTATCCGACCACCTGCTGTTCCTCCAGTTAAATGACCACCTGCTATTCTTCCAGTAAACCGACCACCTGCTGTTCCTCCAGTTAACCGACCACCTGCTGTTCCTCCAGTTAACCGACCACCTGCTGTTCCTCCAGTTAACCGACCACCTGCTGTTCTTCCAGTTAACCGACCACCTGCTGTTCCTCCAGCTAACCGACCACCTGCTGTTCCTCCAGTTAAATGACCACCTGCTGTTCCTCCAGTTAACCGACCACCTGCTGTTCCTTCAGTTAAATGACCACCTGCTGTTCCTCCAGTTAACTGACCACCTGCTGTTCCTCCAGTTAACTTACCACCTGCTGTTCCTCCAGTTAAATGACCACCTGCTGTTCCTCCAGTTAACCAACCACCTGCTGTTCCTCCAGTTAAATGACCACCTGCTGTTAATCCAGTTGATTGACCACCTGCTGTTCCTCCAGTGAAATTAAAACCTGCTGTTCTTCCAGTTAAATGACCACTTGCTGTTCCTCCAGTTAACCGACCACCTGCTGTTCCTCCAGTTAACTGTCCACGTGCTGTTCCTCCAGTTAACCGACCACCTGCTGTTCCTCCAGCTAAATGTCCACCTGCTGTTCCTCCAGTTAACCGACCACCTGCTGTTCCTCCAGCTAAATGTCCACCTGCTGATCCTCCAGTTAAATGGCCACCTGCTGTTCCTCCAGTTAACTGACCACCTGCTGATCCTCCAGGTAACCGACCACCTGCTGTTCCTCCAGTTAACCGACCACCTGCTGTTCCTCCAGTTAAATGACCACCTGCTGTTCCTCCAGTTAACCGACCACCTGCTGTTCCTCCAGTTAACCGACCACCTGCTGTTCCTCCAGTTAACCGACCACCTGCTGTTCCTCCAGTTAACCGACCACCTGCTGTTCCTCCAGTTAACCGACCAGCTGCTCTTCCTCCAGTTAACCGACCACCTGCTGATCCTCCAGTTAACCGACCACCTGCTGTTCCTCCAGTTAACCGACCACCTGCTGTTCCTCCAGTTAAATTACCACCTGCTGTTCCTCCAGTTAACCGACCACCTGCTGTTCCTCCAGTTAACCGACCACCTGCTGTTCCTCCAGTTAACCGACCACCTGCTGTTCCTCCAGTTAACCGACCACCTGCTGTTCCTCCAGTTAACCGACCACCTGCTGATCTTCCAGTTAACTGACCACCTGCTGTTCCTCCAGTTAACCGACCACCTGCTGATCCTCCAGTTAAATGACCACCTGCTGATCCTCCAGTTAACCGACCACCTGCTGTTCCTCCAGTTAACCGACCACCTGCTGTTCCTCCAGTTAACCGACCACCTGCTGTTCCTCCAGTTAAATGACCACCTGCTGTTCCTCCAGTTAACCGACCACCTGCTGTTCTTCCAGTTAACCGACCACCTGCTGTTCCTCCAGTTAACTTACCACCTGCTGTTCCTCCAGTTAAATGACCACCTGCTGTTCCTCCAGTTAACTGACCACCTGCTGTTCCTCCAGTTAACCGACCACCTGCTGTTCCTCCAGTTAAATGACCACCTGCTGTTCCTCCAGTTAACCGACCACCTGCTGTTCTTCCAGTAAACCGACCACCTGCTGTTCCTCCAGTTAACTTACCACCTGCTGTTCCTCAGTTAAATGACCACCTGCTGTTCCTCCAGTTAACCGACCACCTGCTGTTCTTCCAGTTAACCGACCACCTGCTGTTCCTCCAGTTAACATCGAACCACCTGCTGTTCTTCCAGTTAACTGACCACCTGCTGTTCCTCCAGTTAACCGTGACCACCTGCTGTTCCTCCAGTTAACCGACCACGCTGCTAGTTCTCTCCAGTTAACTGACCACCTGCTGTTCCTCCAGTTAACCGACCACCTACTGTTCCTCCAGTTAAATGACCACCTGCTGTTCCTCCAGTTAACTGACCACCTGCTGTTCTTCCAGTTAACCGACCACCTGCTGTTCCTCCAGTTAACCGACCACCTGCTGTTCCTCCAGTTAACTGACCACCTGCTGTTCCTCCAGTTAACTGACCACCTGCTGTTCCTCCAGTTAACCGACCACCTGCTGTTCCTCCAGTTAACCGACCACCTGCTGTTCCTCCAGTTAACCGACAACCTGCTGTTCCTCCAGTTAACCGACCAGCTGCTGTTCCTCCAGTTAACCGACCAGCTGCTGTTCCTCCAGCTCCTCCTGCAGCAGCTCATCTCCTATCAGAGGAACACACCACACCAATCTCTTCCTCTCACATCCTCGCTCTCCGCCTCCACACACAAACACACACACACACACACGTTTGATGTGTGGGCATTGTGTGAACACAGAGGCCACAGTTGTCACACACTGCCTTTTGCACACTGTCACACTCAGTGAGACAGCACATACTGTGTCAATTAAAGTCTGAAAACAGGTTGTGAGAAAGTGAATGGTTGGATTAGCACCAGGGAACACAGACAGTCAATATACATTACAATGGCCCCTACAGTATATAGAATATATCTCTCTGTTAAATCCATATTTTGTAAAAGTCCTTGTCGATGAAATGGATCACGTAAGATTAAAATTTGCGTCACTCGTGCATGCAAAGAAAACACTCCGCTGTGTACAGACAGACACAAACACACTGACGGCTCTCTTAGAAAACGAGATACAAAGGGGTGAGGGGTGAGGACAGAGGTATTTACTAGGTGACTTTGTTGGGGGTTTTCGGGGACACTTCTAGCTTTGATATCATGACATGTCATCTACAGAGGGCAACACCGTAAACATCTTACTTACACCCCCCTCTACAGTATGTCGACTAGTCTAGAACAGCCTTCATTCTAGCCTGTTTGATCTGTTATACAAGAATCTACATTATAGTAGCTCATAGTGTTGGTTAAAAGTAAAACTAAACGTTGCTCTCTTTATCTCCCCACGCCCCCCCCCCCCCCCCCCTTCTTAATCTCTCTGATTGGTCCTCAGATGTACAGTCTTTGTTATGCTGGATGTAAGATAACGAGGTGGCTGCATAAACAAACCCATGGTGACGTTCTTTATTTAATGATCCGTCTCCCGTTAGAACCATTCAATTAGAAGGCAGAAGCCTCACAGTCGCTCGATTCAATTTCACTGTGACCTTTCCTCACCCCTTCCTGTCAACCGGGTGCATATTGCAATCACTAGGCCTCCACTGGCATTTCAACGCCTGACTGTCTGAGGGAAATAATTCATCAAATAATATCACAATTAACTATGGTTAACACTGAGCCCGCCAGGGAGTTCCTCCCTGGAAATGACAGAGAAGCTTATGTGAGAGAGAGTTGACGTCTGTGAATTAACCTGTAATAATAATGGTCACCACAAGGGAAAGAAGATTTAGTGGCATGAAATCGAACTGATATGACAGTCAGAAATGCCTTGGAAATCTTTCCTCTGTTTCTATTTCTCCTCTCTCTCTCTCTGCTGTTCAGTATGATACACAGTGATAGGGTATAGTGAATGTCCTCTCTCTCTCTCTGCTGTTCAGTATGATACACAGTGATAGGGTATAGTGAATGTCCTCTCTCTCTCTCTGCTGTTCAGTATGATACACAGTGATAGGGTATAGTGAATGTCCTCTCTCTCTCTCTGCTGTTCAGTATGATACACAGTGATAGGGTATAGTGAATGTCCTCTCTCTCTCTGCTGTTCAGTATGATACACAGTGATAGGGTATAGTGAATGTCCTCTCTCTCTCTCTGCTGTTCAGTATGATACACAGTGATAGGGTATAGTGAATGTCCTCTCTCTCTCTCTGCTGTTCAGTATGATACACAGTGATAGGGTATAGTGAATGTCCTCTCTCTCTCTCTGCTGTTCAGTATGATACACAGTGATAGGGTATAGTGAATGTCCTCTCTCTCTCTCTGCTGTTCAGTATGATACACAGTGATAGGGTATAGTGAATGTCCTCTCTCTCTCTCTGCTGTTCAGTATGATACACAGTGATAGGGTATAGTGAATGTCCTCTCTCTCTCTCTGCTGTTCAGTATGATACACAGTGATAGGGTATAGTGAATGTCCTCTCTCTCTCTGCTGTTCAGTATGATACACAGTGATAGGGTATAGTGAATGTCCTCTCTCTCTCTCTGCTGTTCAGTATGATACACAGTGATAGGGTATAGTGAATGTCCTCTCTCTCTCTCTGCTGTTCAGTATGATACACAGTGATAGGGTATAGTGAATGTCCTCTCTCTCTCTCTGCTGTTCAGTATGATACACAGTGATAGGGTATAGTGAATGTCCTCTCTCTCTCTGCTGTTCAGTATGATACAGTGATAGGGTATAGTGAATGTCCTCTCTCTCTCTGCTGTTCAGTATGATACACAGTGATAGGGTATAGTGAATGTCCTCTCTCTCTCTCTGCTGTTCAGTATGATACACAGTGATAGGGTATAGTGAATGTCCTCTCTCTCTCTGCTGTTCAGTATGATACACAGTGATAGGGTATAGTGAATGTCCTCTCTCTCTCTCTGCTGTTCAGTATGATACACAGTGATAGGGTATAGTGAATGTCCTCTCTCTCTCTCTGCTGTTCAGTATGATACACAGTGATAGGGTATAGTGAATGTCCTCTCTCTCTCTCTGCTGTTCAGTATGATACACAGTGATAGGGTATAGTGAATGTCCTCTCTCTCTCTGCTGTTCAGTATGATACACAGTGATAGGGTATAGTGAATGTCCTCTCT
Organism: Salmo salar; assembly: GCF_965601325.2. Classification (NCBI taxonomy): domain Eukaryota; kingdom Metazoa; phylum Chordata; class Actinopteri; order Salmoniformes; family Salmonidae; genus Salmo; species Salmo salar. The sequence goes on along the minus strand of NC_138303.1, from coordinate 14,577,720 downwards.
CTCTCTGCTGTTCAGTATGATACACAGTGATAGGGTATAGTGAATGTCCTCTCTCTCTCTCTGCTGTTCAGTATGATACACAGTGATAGGGTATAGTGAATGTCCTCTCTCTCTCTCTGCTGTTCAGTATGATACACAGTGATAGGGTATAGTGAATGTCCTCTCTCTCTCTGCTGTTCAGTATGATACACAGTGATAGGGTATAGTGAATGTCCTCTCTCTCTCTCTGCTGTTCAGTATAATACACAGTGATAGGGTATAGTGAATGTCCTCTCTCTCTCTCTGCTGTTCAGTATGATACACAGTGATAGGGTATAGTGAATGTCCTCTCTCTCTCTCTGCTGTTCAGTATGATACACAGTGATAGGGTATAGTGAATGTCCTCTCTCTCTCTCTGCTGTTCAGTATAATACACAGTGATAGGGTATAGTGAATGTCCTCTCTCTCTCTCTGCTGTTCAGTATGATACACAGTGATAGGGTATAGTGAATGTCCTCTCTCTCTCTGCTGTTCAGTATGATACACAGTGATAGGGTATAGTGAATGTCCTCTCTCTCTCTCTGCTGTTCAGTATGATACACAGTGATAGGGTATAGTGAATGTCCTCTCTCTCTCTGCTGTTCAGTATGATACACAGTGATAGGGTATAGTGAATGTCCTCTCTCTCTCTCTGCTGTTCAGTATAATACACAGTGATAGGGTATAGTGAATGTCCTCTCTCTCTCTGCTGTTCAGTATGATACACAGTGATAGGGTATAGTGAATGTCCTCTCTCTCTCTCTGCTTTTTAAGTACGATTCACAGTTATGGGGTATAGTGAATGTCCTCTCTCCCATCACTGAAGTCTTTCTCGCTCTCTCTTTCTCTACTTTCTCTCCTCTTTTCCCACAACATCAGCTCCCTCTCCTCTCAAATAATCCTCATTGTCAGAGGAAAGCTGAAAGGAAATGAAATCAGAGGCTCCCAGGAACAAGGGAGCTTAAATAAATCATTTTGTTTGGATTTACTAAAGACAGAATACCTTTAAAAAATTACATGAAAAGTAATATGTTCCATCGTGTGGGTAATTTTCTCAGTTGAATAAATAACTATGTGCAGAATGTGGAGGAGAGAGACAGATAGGATGATAATTGGGCTCCTGAGTGGCGCAGCGGTCTAAGGCACTGCATCTCAGTGCAAGAGGTGTTACTACAGTCCCTGGTTCGAATCCAGGCTGTATAACATCCGGCCGTGATTGGGAGTCCCATAGGGCGGCGCACAATTGGCCCAGCGTCGTCCGGGTTTGGCCGTCATCGCAAATAAGAGTTTGTCCTTAACTGACTTGCCTAGCTAAATAAAAAATGAAAATGTAATAATCTGTCACAGATGCTGGACAGGTTATTGCTCCTGTCAGGTTATGATGGATAGGTCTACAGTGATCGCCCTGGTAGGTAAGGCATCTTTGTAAAGCTAAACCTATTACAGTATTAATCAGACATTCCCCAGCCTGTCTAATGCTTGGATTAACTAATCATTCAGAAGATTGTATACTTCCAAAGCAAATTAGCTTAAAACTACCGCAGGTTAAACACACTAATCGAATGATGTATAAAGCAACAATTAAAATGACAATTAGCAGCAGTAATGATTGTGAATGTTTGAAAAGGAGACACAGTTTGGACACCTCTATAGAACAACGGGGTGCGAGTCAGTCCGCCTCAGAGGAATTAGTATTTACAAATGATTTGTTTCACATTAAAAGGGCCCTTGTGCTGCTTGTCTTCACCACTCTGTTATGGATTCTCTTTCTACATAAACTCTTAATGGGATTCTCCTGAAACTGAAATGAAACACAAACAGCTTGAGAGAAGTGTGTGTGTGTGTGTGTGTTTGAAAGAGAGAGAGCATCACAGAGAGACCCAGTAGGTGTTATAAACAGGAAGGGGGCTAGGGAAGGCTGGGTTGGAGAGACAGACTGGCTGAGAGATTGTGTGGGCTTGTTTGTTAAACACAAGAGTAGGAACGTGAACCTGGAGTGACAGGCTGATGACAGACAGTAGAGACTACAGCAGTGGAGCAACAACACCAATACACAGTGGAGACAACAGCAGTAGAGTGGACCAACAACACTAATACACAGTGGAGACTACAGCAGTAGAGTGGACCAACAACACTAATACACAGTGGAGACTACAGCAGTAGGGTGGACCAACAACACTAATACACAGTGGAGACTACAGCAGTAGGGTGGACCAACAACACTAATACACAGTGGAGACTACAGGAGTAGAGTGGACCAACAACACTAATACACAGTGGAGACTACAGCAGTAGGGTGGACCAACAACACTAATACACAGTGGAGACTACAGCAGTAGGGTGGACCAACAACACTAATACACAGTGGAGACTACAGCAGTAGAGTGGACCAACAACACTAATACACAGTAGAGACTGCAGCAGTGGACCAACAACACTAATACACAGTAGAGACTACAGCAGTGGACCAACAACACTAATACACAGTAGAGACTACAGCAGTAGGGTGGACCAACAACACTAATACACAGTAGAGACTACAGCAGTAGGGTGGACCAACAACACTAATACACAGTAGAGACTACAGCAGTAGAGTGGACCAACAACACTAATACACAGTAGAGACTGCAGCAGTGGACCAACAACACTAATACACAGTGGAGACTACAGCAGTAGGGTGGACTAACAACACTAATACACAGTAGAGACTACGGCAGTAGGGTGGACCAACAACACTAATACACAGTAGAGACTACAGCAGTAGGGTGGACCAACAACACTAATACACAGTAGAGACTACGGCAGTAGGGTGGACCAACAACACTAATACACAGTGGAGACTACAGCAGTAGAGTGGACCAACAACACTAATACACAGTAGAGACTACAGCAGTAGGGTGGACCAACAACACTAATACACAGTAGAGACTACAGCAGTAGGGTGGACCAACAACACTAATACACAGTAGAGACTACAGCAGTAGACCAACAACACTAATACACATGCACTCATTTATGGATACACAAATAAAAACATACGTGCTGAATACACTTGAAAGCACAGGTGCATGTACACACGCATGGCTGAGCAGATAGAAACAGATGTTGTACAATCAATGACGGCTACATGTTCTCTCTCTGTGTGTGTGTGTGTGTGTGTGTGTGTGTGTGTGTGTGTGTGTGTGTGTGTGGTGTGTGTGTGTGTGTGTGTGTGTGTGTGTGTGTGTGTGTGTGTGTGTGTGTGTGTGTGTGTGTGTGTGTATGCAAGCGAGCGATCTGGCTGTTTGTCATCCCACAAAGTAGCAATCACTGTACTATGTCCTTCGGTCATCCCCTCCACAAACACCTGACAGACATCACTGTAGTGTACACAGAGATACAGTATAAACATAGAAGAAGACCATGAGAGATCAATTTATCAATTTATCCCCCACCCCCCGCCCTTCCTCCTGTTTTCACCAATCATCTCACATCAGCACCCCAGCTTTAGCCAGATCCAGGATCCAGCGTTCCACAGGCAGGCAGCCATGTGTTTAATATGGGGGCTGGTGCCTAAAGTAAACACGAGGTAACATAACTCAGATGGAGCGGAACGAGACAGACGTCAGGGATTCACCGAGGAGAAAGAACAAAACACATTACATCCCGTTGCTTTCTACTGCTTCCTACTGCATCCTGCTGCTTTCTACTGCATCCTGCTGCTTCCTACTGCATCCTGCTGCTTCCTACTGCATCCTGCTGCTTTCTACTGCATCCTGCTGCTTTCTACTGCATCCTGCTGCTTCCTACTTCATCCTGCTGCTTTCTACTTCATCCTGCTGCTTTCTACCGCATCCTGCTGCCTCCTACTTCATCCTGCTGCCTCCTACTGCATCCTGCTGCTTCCTACTGCATCATGCTGCCTCCTACCACATCCTGCTGCTTCCTACTTCATCCTGCTGCTTCCTACCTCATCCTGCTGCCTCCTACTGCATCCTGCTGCTTTCTACTGCATCCTGCTGCCTCCTACCGCATCCTGCTGCTTCCTACTTCATCCTGCTGCTTTCTACTGCATCCTGCTGCATCCTGCTGCATCCATCCCTCTATCAATTGTAATGCCACAATCTCTCTCCCTATACCCATCCATCCACCCCTATAAAACTGGTCTACAGCCTGACCAGGTAGAGCCAGACATGCATTACAGATGACAGACAAAGCAAACACATTTAGTGTGGAAAGTTACCATCCACAGACATCTCCTTTTAATTCATCTCACTGGAGAAAGAACAATTGAAAGAGATTTCTACAAAAGAAAATGAATGGTTTGAGGTGACATCGTTGTGGAGGGCAGCCGGCTTGTTCTTTCTTTCTGAAAGCTGAGTGAATCTGCAGGTGCTTTGTCTCCATGGATGCTATGCTCCTAATCACAGACAGACAGACAGACAGACAGACAGACAGACAGACAGACAGACAGACAGACAGACAGACAGACAGACAGACAGACAGACAGACAGACAGACAGACAGACAGACAGACAGACAGACAGACAGACAGACAGACAGACAGAGGAGGACTGTCTGGCTTTGCTTTCAACTGAACTGAGCAGCAGCCAGATGAGCGGCAGGTAGCCAATTTGAGGTATTTTGTCTCCTTGAGTGCTTCTGGGGACCCGAAGGACACGGTGCTTTTTATTTTTATTGCAAAGAGCTAAAGTGAGAAGGAATTAGAGAAGATGGTGAGAGGGGGGAAGGACAGAAGGAATTAGAGAAGATGGTGAGAGGGGGGAAGGACAGAAGGAATTAGAGAAGATGGTGAGAAGGGGGAAGGAGAGTGGGAATTAGAGAAGATGGTGAGAAGGGGGGTGGACAGGGGGATGGAGAGGGAAAGACAGAAACACACACCTGATGCCACACACAGCCAAAATACCACCAGATACAATAGGCTACAGTGTGGACTCATCCATATTCTCGAGACACAAAACACACGTACACACACGTACACACACACACACATACACACACACACACACACACACACACACACACACACACACCAACTGTTAATTACGTTAGTCTTGGATCAGCAGAGCGCTAATACAGCTACTGTATTTCCTCAGCAGCTGCTGTGAAATGTGAGAAGCTCTACTTGTTAATGATTGTCATATGTAATGACTGGCTGGCTGGTACTGCACTGTATGGTGCCTCTGGGACTTCACTCAACCCATTCATCTCATTACAGTTCACACTGTTAAGTCTATGTAATTACGTTCACATTTACTATTTAAGCTAGCAAGATAGCTGTTCATTGGTTCACAAATTACATTACATTTTGAAGGTGTACTTGTGAAAGTGGGTCACTAACTAGGGGAGGAGAGTCTAAGAATTTGTGGAAAGCGGTTCTCCCTGTAGTTAAATCTGGCAGTCACACAGCCAGGCAGGGTGGTCCCTGTATTCACACAGCCATGCAAGGGGGTCCTTGTAGTCACACAGCCAGGCAGGGTGGTCCCTGTAGTCATACAGCCAGGCAGGGTGGTCCCTGTAGTCACACAGCCAGGCAGGGGGGTCCCTGTAGTCACACAGCCAGGCAGGGTGGTCCCTGTAGTCACACAGCCAGGCAGGGTGGTCCCTGTAGTCATACAGCCATGCAGGGGGGTCCCTGTAGTCACACAGCCAGACAGGGTGGTCCCTGTAGTCACACAGCCAGGCAGGGTGGTCCCTGTAGTCAAACAGCCAGGCAGGGTGGTCCCTGTAGTCACACACCCAGGCAGGGTGGTCCCTGTAGTCATACAGCCAGGCAGGGTGGTCCCTGTAGTCCCACAGCCAGGCAGGGTGGTCCCTGTAGTCACACAGCCAGTCAGAGTGGTCCCTGTAGTCACACAGCCATGCAGGGTGGTCCCATGGAGATGTATAAAGATCGCAACGTTGTATCTCTGCCATTATGGCGTCTGTGACAGCATGGGCAGCCATGTCCGTTTCAAAGTAGTCAATATTCTCCTTCTTTAGATTTTTGAAAAAAGTGTAAAGCTAATATTGGTGAATTACTGTCACCTGCCGTGCTGGAGTCCTGAACCAAATGTAGTGTCATTCATTTATTGTGGCCACTAGATGGCAGTCACATAGCTTGAAGCCATTTACAAACAAGGCAAACCAATTTAAAGAAGAAGACAATGCTCTGCTTATTGGCTGATCGCTCCCAACCCCGTAGGGATCCATACCCAGTTGACTACTTTAAGATGTCTGGAAGCCCTCAATGCCAATGTCCATGCAAAAATGTGTTATTTCCATGTATCGATCTCTATACATTTCTATGGTGGACAGAGTGATGAGGTTTGTATGGGTCTTTGTGTCCTAAAGGTGAAACCAGAACATCCCATACCTTTAGAAAGACAGCTTAAAGTCCAATAAAATAAATGAACACTAGTCAGAGTGCAAACCCATTGTCTGCTTATCGACCAGACGCTTTACTCTGATGGATGGCTCTGGAACAGCTGAGAGAGCCGAAATGAACTGAGATCAGTGGTGAGAGCTGTCGATGAAGATGCGACACAGCTTAGAAAGGTCAGTAACTGAACTTGGGCCAGTGCCAAGTCCTGCAAGTTTCTCTTTCCTTCAGGGAGAGGGTGGATGAGCTGCTCTACAAGGGCTGAGAGGAGAGCTGAGGAGGTGAGAAGCCAAGATAATACTGCCTACTGGGAGGTAAAGAGGGCCCTTGTGTCTTGTTAAGGCGTCAGTATGCTTCGGTTCGGCTGGCGCTAAAAGACCTTTGGTTGAAAGACGAGAAAAAAGCGGCAATAGTACCATTTGTCCAGTTTGAGACACCGTAGCCAGTATACACTTCCTCAAAATAGTCAGAATTAATATAATTTTCATATTTTTGCCGAAGAGATTTTAGGTCACGTAATTTTACATCTAACTAAGATGTTTGATGCAGTATTTTTCCATGAAACAATGTGCATGAAAACAAGTCGTCTATCAACAAAGACTTTATTGAAGAATCCCTACTGTTGACCAATCACCAACAAAATTTGGTAGAGTTTGCACATATTTAATGATGAAATTTAGTGACATTTTTGCTCGTTTTGGACTTCGGTAAGGTTTTTTTGGGCTGTTCGGAAACACAAAACATTTTCTGACTTTGGCTCTCAACTTAGGCTTGCCTTCAGAAAAAAATGTGGTGTACCCAAACAGCCAAAAAACAAACTCACCGAAGTCCAAAACAAACAAAAACAAACTCTACTGAACTGTTTCAGTTGGGAAGCATACGGACGCCTTCACACACACACACACACACACACACACACACACACACACACACACACACACACACACACACACACACACACACACACACACACACACACACACACACACACACACACACACACACACTCTCTCCAGAGGTGGAGAACTTTGCCTATTATGGGTCCAAGTTTAAAACTCTGAGTTACATTCAATAAATTGACTCTTCCACTAGTGTGGCCAGTCCTTTCCCGGGTGAGGGATGGGTGGACTAGAGCGGTAGCAACTTAAACTCAGTCCTCACATTGCCTTGCAAGGAGAAGGGATAGGGGTGGCATTATGAATGACATTTTCTACATGGCTGGCCACAGCAAGGAAAAGGGGGAGAATCAATCAGGCTAGTTGGCATCAGCTGCAGACCAGAGAGTGGATACTGCCATATAATATTATAGCTGTGTGGAGTACGGAGAGAAAAAAAAAATGTATGAAATGAAATGTATGCATTCACTACTGTAAGTCGCTCTGGATAAGAGCGTCTGCTAAATGACTAAAATGTAAAATGTAAAAAATGGAGACAGGATCACTGAGCCTTGACCTGAGTAACTCCTCCACGACAGACCAACTCTACTGGCCTTGACCTGAGTAACTCCTCCACGACAAACCAACTCTACTGGCCTTGACCTGAGTAACTCCTCCATGACAAACCAACTCTACTGGCCTTGACCTGAGTAACTCCTCCACGACAGACCAACTCTACTGGCCTTGACCTGAGTAACTCCTCCATGACAAACCAACTCTACTGGCCTTGACCTGAGTAACTCCTCCACGACAAACCAACTCTACTGGCCTTGACCTGAGTAACTCCTCCACGACAAACCAACTCTACTGGCCTTGACCTGAGTAACTCCTCCATGACAAACCAACTCTACTGGCCTTGACCTGAGTAACTCCTCCATGACAAACCAACTCTACTGGCCTTGACCTGAGTAACTCCTCCATGACAAACCAACTCTACTGGCCTTGACCTGAGTAACTCCTCCACGACAGACCAACTCTACTGGCCTTGACCTGAGTAACTCCTCCACGACAGATCAACTCTACTGGCCTTGACCTGAGTAACTCCTCCACGACAAACCAACTCTACTGGCCTTGACCTGAGTAACTCCTCCACGACAAACCAACTCTACTGGCCTTGACCTGAGTAACTCCTCCACGACAAACCAACTCTACTGGCCTTGACCTGAGTAACTCCTCCACGACAAACCAACTCTACTGGCCTTGACCTGAGTAACTCCTCCACGACAAACCAACTCTACTGGCCTTGACCTGAGTAACTCCTCCACGACAAACCAACTCTACTGGCCTTGACCTGAGTAACTCCTCCACGACAAACCAACTCTACTGGCCTTGACCTGAGTAACTCCTCCACGACAGACCAACTCTACTGGCCTTGACCTGAGTAACTCCTCCATGACAGACCAACTCTACTGGCCTTGACCTGAGTAACTCCTCCACGACAGACCAACTCTACTGGCCTTGACCTGAGTAACTCCTCCATGACAGACCAACTCTACTGGCCTTGACCTGAGTAACTCCTCCACGACAGATCAACTCTACTGGCCTTGACCTGAGTAACTCCTCCACGACAGACCAACTCTACTGGCCTTGACCTGAGTAACTCCTCCACGACAGATCAACTCTACTGGCCTTGACCTGAGTAACTCCTCCACGACAGACCAACTCTACTGGCCTTGACCTGAGTAACTCCTCCACGACAAACCAACTCTGAAGAGATTCTCCTCAGTAATGCAACTTTCCTCTCTTCCTCTCCTCCTCTCCACCAGGGTTCTAAAAGGCTCCATATGGTCTGTGATTCTTCTGTATGAGTGTGAAGCGTGGGGAAATGGCTTCCACACCCCATTAGTCTATAGCCATGCCACTCAGAGAGGAGGCTGGGTGGGGGAGGATGATGCAGATACAGATAATTGATTGCTGTTGGTAGTAGGGTAAGGTATGCTATATTTCAAACAGAAGATGCTACATCAAAGAGCCTCATTTTGGCTGCACAGCCTTCTAACTTCCATCCTTCCACAGTGATACTGATGAGTTAGCAAACTGGACTCTGTTCATCCATTACACACACACTAAATATAGCCCCCCATAATGAAGGGAGGGAGGGTTGACTCTACTCAAGAAACCATACAGCTGCAAATTAGAGGATGTGCGTTTGTGTGCATGTGGAGTGTGTGTGCATTTGTGTGAATATCATTATGTATAGGCTGTAACTGTATCCCTTATGTAAATTGTATGACCTACTACAGAGTGTATTCATGCGTGTAAGCAGTTTGGAGAGAAATCTATCCTCCCACATTGAAAACCAGTTGTTGCAAGGTGAATAATGAAGACAGAATGTATTAAATATACTGGATATCTGTTCTGGACCACTCTGTACAGAGACCTCCAGGATGTCTGTTCTGGACCACTCTGTACAGAGACCTCCAGGATGTCTGTTCTGGACCACTCTGTACAGAGACCTCCAGGATGTCTGTTCTGGACCACTCTGTACAGAGACCTCCAGGATGTCTGTTCTGGACCACTCTGTACAGAGACCTCCAGGATGTCTGTTCTGCACCACTCTGTACAGAGACCTCCAGGATGTCTGTTCTGGACCACTCTGTACAGAGACCTCCAGGATGTCTGTTCTGGACCACTCTGTACAGAGACCTCCAGGATGTCTGTTCTGGACCACTCTGTACAGAGACCTCCAGGATGTCTGTTCTGGACCACTCTGTACAGAGACCTCCAGGATGTCTGTTCTGCACCACTCTGTACAGAGACCTCCAGGATGTCTGTTCTGGACCACTCTGTACAGAGACCTCCAGGATGTCTGTTCTGGACCACTCTGTACAGAGACCTCCAGGATGTCTGTTCTGGACCACTCTGTAAAGAGACCTCCAGGATGTCTGTTCTGGACCACACTGTACAGAGACCTCCAGGATGTCTGTTCTGGACCACTCTGTACAGAGACCTCCAGGATGTCTGTTCTGGACCACTCTGTACAGAGACCTCCTGGATGTCTGTTCTGGACCACTCTGTACAGAGACCTCCTGGATATCTGTTCTGGACCACTCTGTACAGAGACCTCCAGGAAACTCACTTTTAGCATTAGCCTACGGGCACTGCTACCCAGAAAGAGAGAGAGGAGGGAGGAAGGGAGATGGACAGAGAGAGGGTTATAAAATAGTCTACCGTAATGTCAATCACAGTTGGCATGTACAGATTCATAGGAGTCACATGAAAACATGCAAAAAAGGGTGACTAAAGTTTGTTACTTATACATTTATGGAAGTTGACAAGGAACTCCTCCATGCAGGATGGCTCATTAATGTAAATAACATGGTTGAATAATCCGCAGGACCCACCAATTATATAACCTGATCTCTCTGTGTGGTGGGAGGGAGGGAGCAGGATGTTGAGAGAGAGAGATTCAGAAATAGAGAGAATTAGTGAGACAGTGAGTGAGTGAGGGAGTGAGGGAGGGAGAAAGAGAGAGAAGGAGAGAAAGAGAGAGAGATTGGATCATTGGTCACCCTCCCTCAACACCCACACACAGCTTAGCTAATAGTCATGCACAGGACGATAGACATCGACGAAATAAACATACCAGTGGTGATATTTGCATATTTGTCATTTTCCAACTTGCAGTTTATGAATGCTTCATTTACTAACTCAAATCAGCAGCATACTAAAGGGTTTGTTTGTGTCATTTGTGTTGTACTGTAGGAGAAAGCCTAGTATAGTTTTCTCTAGAGAAATTCAATATGCTGTAAGTCAATTACAGGGTTCGCTGAATCTCTCTACTCCATTTTAAATCATGTCACAAAATAAGCATTGCAAATATGAAAAGCTTAGAAGGAAACACACACACACACAAAAAATGCAATTATAAAGCACCTTGTTCTCCACTGTGCTTATTTGATTGCTGATAGTGGATGAGGCCAACGTTCTAGTGATATGGGCTTAATGCCTTGATTCATAACCTCCATTGCTTACTAAACCATCCCTGCAGTCCAGACTCAGAGGCATTGACTTAAAGCCCAACAGGGTCAACTAGTCTGAAAATGATACATGAAATCAATAGAATCTTATCAATAATTCATGCCATGAGCACTGAGCAGTCAGGGAACAGAGGTAGAGCATGTCTCCACACCTCTACACCTGCATATTGACCAGGGCCATGGCATGCTGTTCCAATCATGTGACCTCTTCTGTCTGCAGTAGACATGTCCACAGGGACCAGAGATAGACTCTGTCTGCAGTAGACATGTCCACCGGGACCAGAGATAGACATAGGGTCACAGCCAGGAGCGGACTGGTATTTGCCCGAAATGTAAGATTTAGCCCAGTGGGCCTCTCTGACGTATTTTTTTTTGATGTTGCACAAAATAATAATTATCTGACTGAAAATGGAGGTTTCAAGGGAAAAAAAATGTGCCGGTGTGTTAGGAATGTCAGGGCCCGATCTCTGGTCCCAGTTCGCCCCTGGTCACAGCTCCATCAATTGCTCCCTCCCATAGGATTTACTACTATACAGGCTGGGACATTTTTTATTTATTTTTATTTCACCTTTATTTAACCAGGTCGGCTTGTTGAGAACAAGTTCTCATTTACAACTGTGACCTGGCCAAGATAAAGCAAAGCAGCGCAACACATACAACAACACAGAGTTACACATGGAATAAACAAACATACAGTCAATAATACAATAGAAAAGTCTATATACAGTGTGTGCAAATGAGGTAGGATAACGGAGGTAAGGCAATAAATAGGCCATAGTAGCAAAATAATCACAATATAGCAATTAAACACTGGAGTGATAGATGTGCAGAAGATGAGAATACAAGTAGAGATACTGGGGTGCAAAGGAGCAAGATAAATAAATAAATAAATACAGTATGGGGATGAGGTAGGTGAATGGGCTATTTACAGATGAGCTATGTACAGGTGCAGTGATCTGTGAGCTGCTCTGACAGCTGGTGCTTAAAGCTAGTCTGGGAGAAATGAGTCTCCAGCTTCAGTGATTTTTGCAGTTCGTTCCAGTCATTGGCAGCAGAGAACTGGAAGGAAAGGCGGCCGAAGGAGGAATTGGCTTTGGGGGTGACCAGTGAAATATACCTGCTGGAGACCGTGCTATGGGTGGGTGCTGCTATGGTGACCAGACATATTAATCTAACTTAACATATAAATATTTATCTAACCTCCCATAGGCTTTACTAATATACAGGCTGGAACATATTAATCTAACCTCCCATAAGCTTTACTACTTTACAGGCTGGAACATATTAATCTAACCTCCCATAGGCTTTACTACTTTACAGGCTGGAACATATTAATCTAATCTCCCATAAGCTTTACTACTTTACAGGCTGGAACATATTAATCTAACCTCCCATAAGCTTTACTACTTTACAGGCTGTAACATATTAATCTAACCTCCCATAAGCTTTACTACTTTACAGGCTGTAACATATTAATCTAACCTCCCATAAGCTTTACTACTTTACAGGCTGGAACATATTAATCTAACCTCCCATAAGCTTTACTACTTTACAGGCTGTAACATATTAATCTAACCTCCCATAAGCTTTACAACTTTACAGGCTGGAACATATTAATCTAACCTCCCATAGGCTTTGTGACACTACTACAATACAGGCTGGGACATATTAAGCTAAACTCTGACACTTCCTGTCTGTAAAGTATCAACAGAGTAGACCCACACTGCTCCACAGTCACTGAGATGAGCAGCAGGTATACAGCTGTTCTCAGCTGTCTGACAATGTATGTGATGCATGTAGAGTATCATCCATGAAGAGAATCTTCAAGACATCTTCAAATAAATCAGGATCATATTTAGGGGTTATTTGATCTCAGATTGGATTCTGAAATGTAAAGAGGGCATACAGAATGACAGGCTCTATGAATAGGCATGTGAGTCACACAACAGTAGGCTTTATTGGTGGCAGTGCACAGCATTTCACAGTGTTACTTACTCACTGGGGATATATTTGGAACCCAGGGAGGAACTGCAAGTTCAAAAATTTTACGATGCTTTGACTGTGAGTGTGTGTGATAGTGTGCATGAGCATATGTGTGTGTGTGTGTGTGTGTGTGTGTGTGTGTGTGTGTGTGTGTGTGTGTGTGTGTGTGTGTGTGTGTGTGTGTGTGTGTGTGTGTGTGTGTGTGTGTGTGTGTGTGTGTGTTTATAAATCAAATCAAATCAAACGTTATTGGTCACATACACATGGTTAGCAGATGTTAATGCGAGTGTAGCGAAATGCTTGTGCTTCTAGTTCCGACAATGCAGTAATATCTAACAAGTAATCTAACAAATGCACAACTACCTAATACACACAAATGTAAGGGATGAATATATATATATATATGGATGAGCGATGATCGTGCGGCATAGGCAAGATGCAGTAGATGGTATAGAGCAGTATATACATATGAGATGTGTAATGTAGGATATGTAAACATTATTAAAGTGGCATTATTGAAAGTGACTAGTGATAACTTTATTAAGTGAATTTATTAAAGTGGCCAGAGATTTGAGTCTGTATGTTGACAGCAGCCTCTCTATGTTAGTGATGGCTGTTTAACAGTCTGATGGCCTTGAAATAGAATCTGTTTTTCAGTCTCTCGGTCCCAGCTTTGATGCACCTGTACTGACCTCGCCTTCTGGAAGATAGCGGGGTGAACAGGCAGTGAATTGGGTGACTGTTGTCCTTGATGATCTTTTTGGCCTTCCTGTGACATCGGGTGCGGTTGGTGTCCTGGAGGGCAGGTAGTTTGCCCCCGTGATGCGTTGCGCAGACCGCACCACCCTCTGGAGAGCCTTGCGGTTGAGGGCGTTGCAGTTGCCGTACCAGCCGGTGATAGAGCCCGACAGGATGATCTCGATTGGGTGGACCATTTCAGTTTATCCGTGATGTGCACGCAGAGGAACTTAAAACTTTCCACCTTCTCCACTGCTGTCCCATCGATGTGAATTGGGGGTGGGGTTGCTCCCTGATGTCCACAATCATCTCCTTTGTTTTGTTGACGTTGAGTGAAAGGTTATTTTCCTGACATTTTATTTTCAGAGGGCCCTCACCTCCTCCCTGTAGGCTGTCTCGTCATTGCTGGTAGTCAGGCCTACCACTGCAGTGTTGTCTGCAAACGTGATGATTGAGTTGGAAGCGTGCATGGCCACGCAGTCATGGGTGAACAGGGAGTACAGGAGAGGGCTGAGAACGCACCCTGTGGGGCCCCAGTGTTGAGGATCAGCGGGGTGGAGATGTTGTTTCCTACCTTCACTACCTGGGGGCGGCCGGTCAGAAAGTCCAGGACCCAGTTGCACAGGGCGGGGTTGAGACCCAGGGTCGCGAACTTAATGATGAGTTTGGAGGGTACTATGGTATTAAATGCTGAGCTGTAGTCAATGAACACCATTCTTACATTCTTACATAGGTATTCCTCTTGTCCAGATGGGATAGGGCAGTGTGCAGTGTGATGGAGATTGCATCGTCAGTGGACTTATTGGGGCGGTAAGCAAATTGGAGTGGGTCTAGGGTATCAGATATGGTGGAGGTGATATGCTCCTTGACTTGTCTCTCAAAGTGCTTCATGATGACAGAAGTGGGTGCAAAGGGGCGACAGTCATTTAGTTCAGTTACCTTAGCTTTCTTGGGAACAGGAACAATGGTGGCCATCTTGAAGCATGTGGGGACAACAGACTGGGATAGGGATTGATTGAATATGTCCGTAAACACACCAGCCAGCTGGTCTGCGAATGCTCTGAGGACACGGCTAGGGATGCCGTCTGGGCCGGCAGCCTTGCGAGGGTTAACACGTTTAAATGTTTTACTCACGTCGGCCACGGAGAAGGAGAGCCCACAGGCTTTGGTAGCGGGCCATGTCAGTGGCACTGTACTGTCCTCAAAGCAAGCAAAGAAGTTGTTTAACTTGTCTGGGAGCAAGAAGTCGATGTCCACGACGGGGCTGGTTTTCTTTTTGTAATCCGTGATTGACTGTAGACCCTGCCACATCCGTCTTGTGTTTGAGCCGTTGAATTGCGACTGCTTTGTCTCTATACTGACGCTTTGCTTGTTTGATTGCCTTGCGGAGGGAATAGCTGCACTGTTTGTATTCGGTCATATTTCCAGCCGCCTTGCTATGATTAAAAGCGGTGGTTCGCGCTTTCAGTTATGCGCGAATGCTGCCATCAATCCAAGGTTTCTGGTTAGGAAATGTTTTAATAGTCACAGTGGGTATGACATCTCCGATGCAATTGCTAATAAAGTCGCTCACCGAGTCAGTGTATGCATCAATGCTGTTGTCTGAGGCTATCCGGAACATATCCCAGTCCACGTGATCGAAGCAATCCTGAAGCGTGGAATCCGATTGGTCGGACCAGCGTTGGACAGACCTGAGCAATGCCGTTTCCTGTTTTAGTTGCTGTCTATAGGCTGAGAGCAACGAAATGGAGTCATGGTCAGATTTGCCAAAGGCAGGGCGGGGGAGGGCTTTGTATGCATCGTGGAAGTTAAGAGTAGCAATAATCCAGAATGCTAGCAGCCCGTGTCGCACATTTGATATGCTGATAGAAGTTAGGAAGTCACGTTTTCAGGTTAGCTTAGTTAAAATCCCTGGCTACAATAAACGCAGCCTCAGGATGTTTGGTTTCCAGTTTACATAGAGTCCAGTGAAGTTCTTTCAGGGCCGACGAGGTATCTGCTTGGGGGGGGGGATATACACAACTGTGACTATTATCGAAGAGAATTCTCTTGGAAGATAATGCCGTCGGCATTTGATTGTAAGGAATTCTAGGTCAGGTGAACAAAAGGACTTAAGTTCCTGTATGTTGTTATGATTACACTATGAGTCGTTAATCATAAGGCATACACCCCATTCCTTCTTCTTACCAGAGAGATGTTTGTTTCTGTCGACGCGATGCATGAAGAAACTGGGTGGCTGTACCGACTGATAACGTATCCAGAGTGAGCCATGTTTCTGTGAAACAGAGAATGTTACAATCTCTGATGTCTCTCTGGAAGGCAACTCATGCCCTAATTTCGTCCACCTTGTTATAGATTGTACATTGGCGAGTTATATGCTCGGGAGCGGTGGATGGTGTGCTCGCCTTCTGAGTCTGACCAGTAGGCCGCTCCGTCTGCCTCTCCTGCGGTGACCGCGTTGTTTTGGGTCGGCCTCTGGGATAAGATCCCATGTCCAGGGTGGAGGATCCGCTTCGGGAAAGTCGTATTCCTGGTCGTAATGTTGGTAAGTTGTCATCACTTTTATATCCAATAGGTCTTCCCGGCTATATGTAATAACACTTGAGATTTCCTGGGCTAACAATATAAGAAATAATACATAAAATAATACATAAAAAAACAAATAACTGCAGAGTTTCCTAAGGACCTGAAGCGAGGCGACCATCTCTGAGAGTCTATTTAACCACATATTCTCTAGTCTATTTAACCACAGATCCTCAGGCCAAACAAGCCATTATGTTTACCATCATCTGCTAAGCTCTGGTCATAAACAAACACACTAATGATCCTAAACGCACAAATTAAGTGGTTAAATTAGGAAAATATAATTACTAAACATCCTACTCTAAATCGCTTTCATAATGTTCTACGCAGCTAAGCCAGTAACTGTACTTCAGCCCATTTCTGTACTGCTGTATTGGGTAGGAGACACAAGGAAACTTCCTGTTCTGGGTGGGAGACACAGGGAGATTTCTTGTTCTGGGTGGGAGACACAGGGAGATTTCCTGTTCTGGGTGAGAGACACAGGGAGACTTCCTGTTCTGGGTGGGAGACACAGAGAGACTTCCTGTTCTGGGTGGGAGACACAAAGAGACTTCTTCTCCTTTGAGTAACAGGTCTATCTCTATGCTCCAGTCTGAGCACCTGCAAAAGCAGTCTGAAAAGAGCATAAATCATGGCAGAAACATTCTGAACAGAGCCTAAAGCATGGCAGAGACATTCTGAACAGAGCCTAAAGCATGGCAGAAACATTCTGAACAGAACGTAAAGCATGGCAGAAACATTCTGAACAGAACGTAAAGCATGGCAGAAACATTCTGAACAGAGCCTAAAGCATGGCAGAAACATTCTGAACAGAGCCTAAAGCATGGCAGAAACATTCTGAACAGAGTGTAAGGCATGGCAGAAACATTCTGAACAGAGTGTAAGGCATGACAGAAACATTCTGAACAGAACGTAAAGCATGGCAGAAACATTCTGAACAGAGCCTAAAGCATGGCAGAAACATTCTGAACAGAGCGTAAAGCATGGCAGAAACATTCTGAACAGAGTGTAAGGCATGACAGAAACATTCTGAACAGAACGTAAAGCATGGCAGAAACATTCTGAACAGAGTGTAAGGCATGACAGAAACATTCTGAACAGAACGTAAAGCATGGCAGAAACATTCTGAACAGAGCATAAAGCATGGCAGAAACATTCTGAACAGAGTGTAAGGAATGGCAGAAACGTTCCAAACAGAGTATAAGGCATGGCAGAAACATTCCAAACAGAGCCTAAAGCAGCAGGCGGGTGGCAAGTAGCCTAGAGGTTAGAGCGTTGGACTCGTAACCGAAAGGTTGCAAGATCGAATCCCCGAGCTGACAAGGTAAAAATCTTTTGTTCTGCCCCTGAACAAGGCAGTTAACCCACTGTTCCTAGGCCATCATTGAAAATAAGAATTTGTTCTTAACTGACTTGCCTAGTTGAATAAAGGTTAAATAATAATAATAAAAGCATGGCAGAAACATTCTGAACAGAGTGTAAGGCATGACAGAAACATTCTGAACAGAACGTAAAGCATGGCAGAAACATTCTGAACAGAACGTAAAGCATGGCAGAAACATTCTGAACAGAGTGTAAGGCATGACAGAAACATTCTGAACAGAACGTAAAGCATGGCAGAAACATTCTGAACAGAACGTAAAGCATGGCAGAAACATTCTGAACAGAGCCTAAAGCATGGCAGAAACATTCTGAACAGAGTGTAAGGCATGACAGAAACATTCTGAACAGAACGTAAAGCATGGCAGAAACATTCTGAACAGAACGTAAAGCATGGCAGAAACATTCTGAACAGAGCCTAAAGCATGGGAGAAACATTCTGAACAGAACGTAAAGCATGGCAGAAACATTCTGAACAGAACGTAAAGCATGGCAGAAACATTCTGAACAGAACGTAAAGCATGGCAGAAACATTCTGAACAGAACGTAAAGCATGGCAGAAACATTCTGAACAGAACGTAAAGCATGGCAGAAACATTCTGAACAGAGCCTAAAGCATGGCAGAAACATTCTGAACAGAGTGTAAGGCATGACAGAAACATTCTGAACAGAACGTAAAGCATGGCAGAAACATTCTGAACAGAGCCTAAAGCATGGCAGAAACATTCTGAACAGAGCGTAAAGCATGACAGAAACATTCTGAACAGAGTGTAAGGCATGGCAGACACATTCTGAACAGAACGTAAAGCATGGCAGAAACATTCTGAACAGAACGTAAAGCATGGCAGAAACATTCTGAACAGAGCCTAAAGCATGGCAGAAACATTCTGAACAGAACGTAAAGCATGGCAGAAACATTCTGAACAGAGCCTAAAGCATGGCAGAAACATTCTGAACAGAGCCTAAAGCATGGCAGAAACATTCTGAACAGAGTGTAAGGCATGACAGAAACATTCTGAACAGAACGTAAAGCATGGCAGAAACATTCTGAACAGAGTGTAAGGCATGACAGAAACATTCTGAACAGAACGTAAAGCATGGCAGAAACATTCTGAACAGAACGTAAAGCATGGCAGAAACATTCTGAACAGAGCCTAAAGCATGGCAGAAACATTCTGAACAGAGTGTAAGGCATGGCAGAAACATTCTGAACAGAGCCTAAAGCATGGCAGAAACATTCTGAACAGAATGTAAAGCATGGCAGAAACATTCTGAACAGAACGTAAAGCATGGCAGAAACATTCTGAACAGAGTGTAAGGCATGACAGAAACAGTCTGAACAGAGTGTAAGGCATGGCAGACACATTCTGAACAGAGTGTAAGGCATGACAGAAACAGTCTGAACAGAGTGTAAGGCATGGCAGAAACATTCTAAACAGAGCGTAAGGCATGGCAGAAACATTCTAAACAGAGCCTAAGGCATAGCAGAAACATTCTAAGCAGATCCTAAGGCATGGCAGAAACATTCTGAACAGAGTGCAAGGCATGGCAGAAACATTCTGAACAGAGCCTAAGGCATAGCAGAAACATTATAAACAGAGCCTAAGGCATGGCAGAAACATTCTGAACAGAGCGTAAGGCATGTTGGAAGGAGTGGGGAAGAAACTGTGATATTTCTGTCACTGTGCTTCAGAAACAGAAATTAAATGGAGCATGTTTTGAGTGGAGTCGGGGCTGAGCCAGGGGCGGTGGGGCCAGGACACAGAGAGGGTTCTATGGGCAGGAACCCCGGTGTGAAAGCACTGGACATATTATAGTTTGATTACATGTTAGGGAGTATTCTGAGGAGTAAATAGAAATGTATTTTGACTTGCTGAAACAAAGTTAGGGGGGGGGGTAGATTTTCAGATTCCTTTCTCTGCAAGTTGAATGAGTGGATTACTCAAATCGATGGCACCAACTAAACTGACTTTTTGGGATATAAAGAAGGATTTTATCTAACAAAATGACACTACATGTTATAGCTGGGACCCTTTGGATGACAAATCAGAGGAAGATTTTCAAAAAGTAAGTGAATATTTAATCGTTATATGTGAATGTATGAAACCTGTGCCGGGGGAGAAATATTTTGATGTGGGGCGCCGTCCTCAAACAATCGCATGGCATGTTTTCTCTGTATTAGCTACTGTAAATCGGACAGTGCAGTTAGATTAACAAGAATTTAAGCTTTCAGCCGATATAAGACACTTATATGTACTTAAATGTTTCAAATCCATAATGTTTATGATTATTTATTTGAATTGCGCGCCCTCCGGTATCACGGGAAGTTGTCCTGCTAGCGGGACACCGATCCTGCATTATGAAATAATGACATTAAAAAGATTTTAGAGCTTTTTAATGGCAATTCCAAAATAGTGGGCATTCAATTGCCAAAACATTTAAAGTATTCCATTGTCTCTGAGAGGTCCACATTGGGTAGACATCAATAGAAAAATAGGAAATTACTATGAAATAATACAATATTTCAGTTGTGTAAATTACTATATTGATTCATTTATTATTTTTCATTCCTTGAAGTGATACTTCCTCAATTTGAGGCCCTTTATCTAGAGTAAGATGAACTCATGGATACCATTTTTATGTCTCTACGTGCGGTATGAAGGAAGTTGCTAACTAGCATAATTGCTAACTAGTGTTAGCGCAATGACTAGCATGCTAGCAGATACCCATAGACTTCCAGTCATTGTGCTAACGTTGTTAGCATTAGCTCGCAAAAATACCTCTCACTTCCTTCATAATGGACACAGAGACATAAAAATGGTATCCACGAGTTCATCTGACTCTGGGGTAGTAGATAAAGGGCCTCGTTGCCAAAATCCAGAAGTATCCCTTTAAAGTCATCATCTTATCTCTGCTCAGGCAGTAGCAGACAGCCAGCGTTATCTCATCAACGTTATCTCTGTGCTCCCCATACTGTACTGTCCTAAGTCATCCTATTTAGCTAGGCTAGACTGCTTTCACCAACTGTCTCTATCCCGCTCTCTCCTTGTGTTGTGTACATTCCTCTCTCATGTGGTCTGTGTGTATCTAATCTAATGTACCAGGCGTAAAACGTGTACCCACTTCTGTCTGAGCAGGAAAAAACAGGCCCAATGGATTATGTTTATTGTAGTTCATTTCCATGTTTCTGCACTGAACTAGGTTGAATATTTGCTTAGTGAAAACTACAACTCGCTTCAACCCAGCATCACACATAGTTCTTGACTTGATTTCTCATGAATTATTTGATTTCTCGCTAGAAAAACGGTGCATTGGGCTCACAAAAAACCCCGAACTAAATAGAATTTAAGTAATTGAACTGACATTGGTCAATTAGTTGTTTTAATAACTGAAGAAAAAAATAAGACATTTCAGTTAATCATTTAGCACTATCCACTGGGCACAAATGTCTATTCCAGGTTGGTTCAACATCATTTCATTGAAATAACATGGAAACAACATTGATTCAACCATTGTGTGCCCAGTGGGTACTCACCAGTGGCGGAAAAAGTACTAAATTGTCATACTTGAGTAAAAGTATGGATACCTTAATAGAAAATTACTCAAGTAAAAGTGCAAGTCACTCAGTAAAATACTACTTGAGTAAAAGTATAAAAGTATTTGGTTTTAAATATACTTAAGTATCAAAAGTAAACGGAATTGCTGAAATGTACTTAGGTATCAAAAGTACAAGTAAAAGTATAAACCATTTCAAATTCCTTATATTATGCAAACCAGATGGCACAATTATTACACTTCTTTTTTACGGATAGTCAGGGGCACACATTTACAAACTAAGTTTTTGTGTTTAGTGAGTCCGCCAGATCAGAGGCAGTAGGGATGACCAGGGATGTTCTCTTGATAAGTGTGTGAATTGGACCATTTTTCTGTCAAAATGTAATGAGTACTTTTGGGTGTCAGGGAAAATGTATGGAGTAAAAAGTACATTATTTTCTTTAGGAATGTAGTGGAGTAAAAGTTGTCAAAAATATAAATAGGTAAAGTACAGATACCCCAAAAAACGACTTAAGTAGTACTTTAAAGTATTTTTTACTTAAGTAGATTACACCACTGGTACTCACTAATGACATTTCACTGTGAAGATCTTCAGGATACGTATGAGTAATTGAGTACTCGAACAGACTTCAAAACTTGATCTTTAAGCAGAGACCAATTTTTTGTAAACACTTATAATTATTTGGTGGAATGTCCTTTGTTGCTTGTCCCCCCAAAAAATATATATTTTGTCTTGAAGACAACGTTAATTTGCTTTGGACTCTAGTGTTTCATTTGTACCTGTGCAGGGCACATCAAAAAAAGAAACCAAGTCAAGCGTCACACAGTTCTTTCTCCCTAAATTTTAATTTTCCCCTCCATGTCTCACTCGCATTCCGATCACTCCCTCTACACACGCGTGCGGAGTTCACAGCTCCTGTTAGGCCTAGAGAAATAAATGCCTATTAAAAACATTGGGATGGTGGGAATAAAACATGCCTGTAACTGATGGGATACACAAGCTACATTCCTTGCCAAATGATGGCAGTTCATCACAAATTCAAAAATGGACTGGTTGATTGAAATAGGGAAATATCTGTTCCATAAACAAGCTGCAGTTTTGGAATAATTGCATCTGTCTATTTCCCGCTTAAGCTACTACTAGTTTGCAAACTGCTACTGCCATTTAGAATTCTGTTTTACTCTGTTAAACTACATCATGTTTTTTTGCTATGAAATAGTTGTGTCTTGACTGTGTTAAGGGTTCGGGAAATAAGGACTTGTCTTGTCTGCTAAATTAACAAAATAAGACTATACCATTGCACAGCCATAGGCTTCTACAAGCAAGCGCCACTGCTGATGTTAGTGTCTTTTTGAAGATTGTGTTCCACCATACAATATAACCAGTTGATATTACGGTTTCAATAAATGAATCATATATCGCAATTGTTTTTTATTGACTGAATATATATATATAAGGCAATTTAGACATTTGGATTTGTTATCTGTAATGATAAATTAGACATTGCTAATGCACTGTTGGCATATAGACAAATGCGCACATATTTTCTCCAGTGCCTTTTCTCCTTGCCTTTGTGTTAAAAAAATACATGTTTCGTCCATTCATGGTAGTTGAACAGTCAAAACAATTCAAACCGCCCATTCCTAGAAGATCTATGGAGGGAGATATAAGGAGAGGGGATGAGGAGAATGGAGAAGGACAGAAATAGGGAGGGAGGGAGAAGGAAAGAGATGGGGAGAGAGAGAAGCGGTACCGGAGTGCCAAGTCTAGGACAAAAAAGGCTTCTCAACAGTTTTTACCCCCAAGCCATAAGACTCCTGAACAGGTAATGAAATGGCTACCCGGACTATTTGCATTGTGTCCCCCCCCCCCCCAAACCCCTCTTTTTACGCTGCTGCTACTCTCTGTTTATCATATATGCATAGTCACTTTAACTATACATTCATGTACATACTACCTCAATTGGGCCGACCAACCAGGGCTCCCACACATTGGCTAACTGGGCTATCTGCATTCAAATCAAATCAAATTTTATTTGTCACATACACATGGTTAGCAGATGTTAATGCAGGTTGTGCATTGTGTCCCGCCACCCACCACCCGCCAACCCCTCTTTTACGCTACTGCTACTCTCTGTTCATCATATATGCATAGTCACTTTAACCATACCTACATGTACATACTACCTAAATCAGCCTGACTAACTGGTGTCTGTATGTAGCCTCGCTACTTTTATAGCCTCGCTACTGTATATAGCCTGTCTTTTTACTGTTGTTTTATTTCTTTACCTACCTATTGTTCACCTAATACCTTTTTTGCACTATTGGTTAGAGCCTGTAAGTAAGCATTTCACTGTATACACCTGTTGTATTCAGCGCACATGACAAATACACTTTGATTTGATTTGATTTGAAAAGAGGAAGACAGACACACAGAGAGAGAGAGAGAGAGAGAGAGACAGACAGAGACGAGACAGAGAGAGACGAGAGACAGAGAGAGAGAGAGCCAGAGAGAGAGAGACAGAGAGAGAGAGAAAAAAATTGCATAGAGCAAGAGAGAGACAAGAAAGAGAAGAGGGAAGGGACTTGAAAGCAATAGATAGGATAACAAAAGAGAAAGAAAGATGGGCCAGATGTGTCTGAGAGTGGTCTAATTCGCCTCAGTAATGAAAATGTTCCTGTCATTCTCTAAATTCGTCTGCATTGTGGTTCAGCACAATGACAGTCAATTCACATCTACGCCATTTTTCTTTTCCTTCTCACCACAGTGCTGCTCCT
Organism: Salmo salar; assembly: GCF_965601325.2. NCBI lineage: Eukaryota > Metazoa > Chordata > Actinopteri > Salmoniformes > Salmonidae > Salmo > Salmo salar. The sequence continues at coordinate 14,553,410 of NC_138303.1, read as the reverse complement.
GACTAACAGCCACGGATAGCTCCTCTCCTCTCCTCCCCTCTCCCACAGTTTAAGAAAGAGAATATTCTGACTTCCCCCACAGCGAGTGCACCACCCTCCCCTCTCTGAAATTAATCAACTTACAGTTTGGGGCAGCTGGGTGTCCTCCTGGACTTTAGGAGGAGAAAAGCAGGGGATGTTAAAAGTGTGTGGGTGGCTCCAATCCTCTGTCTGTCCGTCTGTCCGTCCATCCGTCCGTCTCTCTCTCTCTGTCTCTCTCTTTCTCTCTCTCGTATTACAGAAAGCAGCTTTCTCTGCTGCCACTCCACTTTTCTAACTCTCTCTTCTGAAACGGAGATCACTGCTGAGGCACCTTCTGCTCCTGAGATTTCCAGGGTTTATATATTTTTTATTTTACCCTTATTTTACCAGTTAAGTTGACTGAGAACACATTCTCATTTACAGCAATGACCTGGGGAATAGTTACAGGGGAGAGGAGGGGGATGAATGAGCCAATTGTAAACTGGGGATGATTAGGTGACCATTATCGTATGACCCCTACTCATACGATAAGTGCTATGGGATCTTTAGTTACCACAGAGAGTCAGGACACCCGTTTAACATCCCATTCGAAAGACAGCACCCTACACAGGGCAATGTCCCCAATCACTGCCTTGGGGCATTGGGATATTTTGTTAGACCAGAGGAAAGAGTACCTCCTACTGGCCCTCCAACACCACTTCCAGCAGCATCTGGTCTTCCCTCCAGGGACTGACCAGTACCAACCCTGCTTAGCTTCAGAAGCAATCCAGCAGTGGGATGCTGCTGGCAATGAGTTAATTTACTTGATTTACATGCAGATGAGTCTGAGCACGCCTGACAACTAGATGTGATGCTCAACTGCTTTTTAACACTACCAGTGGAGGCTGGTGGGAGGAGCTACAGTGCCTTGCAAAAGTGAAATGAAAAACAAACCTGTCAAGAGAGGGCCGCCCACCAAAACTCACGGACCAGGCAAGGAGGACATTAATCAGAGAGGCAACAAAGAGACTAAAGATAACCCTGAAGGAGCTGCAAAGCTCCACAGCGGATATTGGAGTATCTGTCCATAAGACCACTTTAAGCCATACACTCCACAGAGCTGGGCTTTACGGAAGAGTGGCCAGAAAAAAAAGCCATTGCTTAAAGAAAAATTGGGAGACTCCCCAAACAAATGGAAGAAGGTATTCTGGTCAGATGAGACTAAAATGTTGCTTTTTGGCCATCAAAGAAAATGCTATGTCTGTCGCAAACCCAACACCTCTCCTCACCCCGAGAACACCATCCACAACCATCGTTGTGGGAATGGTTTTCATCAGCAGGGACTGGGAAACTGGTCAGAATTGAAGGAATGATGGATGGCGCTAAATACAGGGAAATTCATGAGGGAAACCTGTTTCAGTCTTCCAGAGATTTGAGACTGGGACAGAGGTTCACCTTACAGCAGGACAATGACAATAAGCATACTGCTAAAACAACACTTGAGTGGTTTAAGGGGAAACATTTAAATGTCTTGGAATGGCCTAGTCAACGCCCAGAACTCAATCCAATTGAGAATCTGTGGTGCAATTTAAAGATTGCTGTACACCAGCGGAACCCATCAAACTTAAAGGAGCTGGAGCAGTTTTGCCTTGAAGAATGGGCAAAAATCCTGATGGCTAGATGTACCAAGCTTATAGAGACATACCCCAAGAGACTTGCAGCTGTAATTGCTGCAAAAGGTGGCAAAGGGGGGGTGAATAGTTATGCACTCTCAAGTTTTCTGTTTTTTTGTCTTATTTCTTGTTTGTTTCACAAAAAAAACATTTTTGCATCTTCAAATTAGTAGACATGTTGTGTAAATCAAATGATACAAACCCCCCAAAACTCCTTTTTAATTCCAGGTTGTAAGGCAACAATATAGGAAAAATGCTACGAGGGGTGAATACTTTCGCAAGCCACTGTATAGGAGGGCGGGCTCATTGTAAGGCCTGGAATGGAATTGATGGAATGGAGTCAAACATGGTATCGAAATGTTTGATAGCATTCCATTAAATTCCATTCCAGCCAATTCCATGAGCCCGTCCTTCTATAGCGCCTCCCACCAGTCTCCACTGAACATTATATCCAACAGATGTTTAGCAAGAGTTGAGACTTTTACTTGAGATATGATATGAGTAAGTACCCCAGACTCACGATGACAGAGTTGACAGGCCAGTCTTCAGTCTTGTGCTGCCTCTAAGACTTGGTCCCTGATTAAAGCATGTGTGCAGTTTATCAAACAGCCTGGATCAGAGCAGAGGAGGTCTACCGCGGCTCATCACTCATGATCAAAAGAGAGCAGAGAGTTGAAGGCCTGGGCTGTGTCTGGCTGACTGCCATTGATCTGGGCCCGGTTCTCCAATAGCGGTTGCTAAGTGCGTCGTTGGTGCATGGGTTGATATTGATAGGACGGAAAGAAAAGGAGCACTGCTCTCGGATCAGCATTCTCCATTCGAATATTTTCTTAACATTAGAATTATTCCACAATACTGACGACAGATCAGCTCCTAGAGAGATATTACTACATATGGCTGCTAATATTGAGGCCACTTATTATAATGCTTACCCAATAATGCTCACCCAATAATTCTTACCCAATAATGCTTACCCATTGTGCACATGTCAGGCTACACATCATGAAATATTTTGAGACAAATTACAGACAGTAGCCTACAAGTAGCAAAATAGCAGTGGTGTAAAAAGTACCCAATTGTCATACTTGAGTAAAAGTAAAGGTACACGTGGACACCTGCTCATCTTACATCTCATTCACAAATCATGGACATTAATATGGAGTTGGTCCCCCTTTTGCTGCTATAACAGCCTCCATTCTTCTGGGAAGGCTTTCCACTAGATCAGGCCTGGGCAATGGCCTGCCTGGAGGCTGTATGAATCCCCCGACCTGTTTCAATACAGCCCGCGGATTCATGCTCAGATCACAAAGAATTTGTGATAGTAAAGTTTTGAAAAAACGTATTTGTTATTCAAATTAAAAGCCCAATGAATCCTTGCCTTTGTGTAATGATTTAACTCCCACCACTTGTGGGACATTTATTTTGAAGGCACGTATAAATAACAACTGCAGGAGGACAGACAGTGACTGACAGGCTGATACACACGTCACAGTTACAAATAGTAGCTAGCTAGAAATTGTGCAAAAATTTGTTTATCAAAGATTTCAAAGAAAAAGAGAGCAGACAATGAATGTAGGGTGTTCCAGCAAGACTGGACATTGAAATATTCATTTACTGAGGAATCAGGGAAAGCAGTGTGCTTAGTGTGCAAAGAGAGCATCGCTGTCTTAAAAGACTACAACTTGTCCCGACACTTCCAGACGAAGCACGCAGAGAAATATAGGAATATGTCTGCTGAGCAGAGGGCAAGAGCATCAAATGAGTTGCCTTCTCAGGTGCAAAAGCAGCAAGGACTTTCACAAAACTGCATTCAGCAAACGATGGAAAATATTTATTGGAGGAGGTTAATAAGTGACAAAGAAAGTTGGAAGCACAGAATTCGCGGCTGAGCCACTTCGCGGCTGAGCCATTGTTGCTCCCAGACGTTTCCACTTCACAATAACAGCACTTACAGTTGACTGGTGCAGCTCTAGAAGGTTCAGAAATTTGACGAACTGAAAGGTGGTATCCTATGACGGTGCTACACTGAAAGTCACTAAGCTCTTCAGTAAGGTCATTCTACGACCAATGTTTGTCTATGGAGATTGCATGGATGTGTGCTCAATTTTATACACCTGTCAGGAAGGGGTGTGGTTGAAGTAGCCGAATCCACTAATTTCAAGGTGTGTCCACACACTTTTGTATATACAGTGTACCTTAATAGAAAATGACAAGGTGCAAGTCCCGCAGTAAAATGCTACTTGATTAAAAGTCTAGAAGTATTTGGTTTTAAATATATTTAAGTGTCAAAATTGAATGTAATTGCTAAAATATACTTAAGTATCAAAAGTAAAAGTATAAATCATTTAAAATTCCTTACGTTAAGCAAACCAGATGGCAACATTTTCTTCTTTTTTTTATATACAGATAGCCAGGGGAACACTCCAACACTCAGACATAATTTCAAATGAAGCATGTGTATTCAGTGAGTCCGCCAGATTAGAAGCAGTCGGGATGACCAGGGATGTTCTCTTGATAAGTGTGTGAATTTGACCATTTTCCTATCCTGTTAAGTACTCAAAATGTAACGAGTGCTTTTGGGTGTCAGGGAAAATGCATAGAGTAAAAAGTACATAATTTTTTTTTAGAAATGTAGTGAAGTTGTCAGGTATGCGTAAGTGGCTGCAAGGGAGTCAGGCGCAGGAGAGCAGGTATTTGGTATACATAACCCAGCGCAACCAGACTAACGTGTGCATACATCAACACAGATCAACAATACCACACAAAGACATGGGGGAAACAGAGGGTTAAATACACAACACATAATGAGGGACAATGAGAACCAGGTGTGTGGAAAAACGAGACAAAACAAATGGAAAACGAAAAATGGATCGGCGATGGCTAGAAGGCCGGTGACGTCGACCGTCGAACACCGGCCGAACAAGGTCGAGGCATCGACTTCGGAAGAAGTCGTGACAGTACCCCCCTGATGCCGGCCTTGGGGACAACCCGGAGGACGAGGCGCAGGGCGATCCCGATGGAGACGGTGGAACTCTTGCAGCAGAGAAGGATCTAACACGTTCTCCACCGGAACCCAGCATCTCTCCTCTGGACCATACCCCTCCCAGGCCACGAGGTACTGAAGGCCCCTCTCCCGACGTCTCGAATCCAGTACGGAACGAACAGAGTAAGCCGGGGCCCCCTCGATGGCCAGAGGGGGCGGAGGAACCTCCCGCACCTCAGCCTCCTGGAGCGGACCAACCACCACCGGCCTGAGGAGAGACACATGGAACGAGGGGTTAATGCGTTAATCGGGGAGAAGCTGTAACCTATAACATACCTCGTTGACTCTCCTCAGAAAATTAAATGGCCCCACAAACCGCGGACCCAGCTTCCGGCAGGGCAGGCGGAGTGGCAGGTTTCGGGTCAAGAGCCAGACCCGGTCCCCCGGTGTGAACACCGGGGCCTCACTGCAGTGACGGTCTGCGCCCACTTTCTCGCGGAACCAATCGTCCACCGCAGGACCTTCGGTCTGACTCTGATGCCAAGGAGCCAGAACCGGCTGATACCCCAATACACACTGGAAGGGGGTGAGGTTAGTGGATGAGTGGCAGAGCGAGTTCTGGGCCATCTCGGCCCAGGGCACGAATGCTGCCCACTCCCCCGGCCGGTCCTAGCAATAGGACCTCAGAAACCTACCCACATCCTGGTTTACTTTCTCCACCTGCCCATTACTCTCGGGGTGAAAACCTGAGGTAAGGCTGACCGAGATCCCAAGACGTTCCATGAACGCCTTCCAGACCCTTGAGGTGAACTGGGGACCTCGATCAGACACTATATCCTCAGGCAACCCGTAATGCCGGAAGACGTGTGTAAACAAGGCGAGGGAGGAGACGATCCACAACGACCAGGATCGTTAGGAAGATCAGTTAGGAAATCTACCAACAGGTGTGACCATGGCCGTTGTGGAACGGGTAAGGGTTGTAACTTAACCCTTGGCAGGTGTCTAGGAGCCTTACACTGGGCGCACACCGAGCAGGAGGAGACATAAACCCTCACATCCTTAGCCAAAGTGGGCCACCAGTACTTCCCGCTCAGACAGCGCACCGTCCGACCGATCCCAGGATGACCAGAGGAAGATGACGTGTGGGCCAAATACATCAGCCGGTCACGGACAGCAGATGGAACGTACAGACGCCCAGCGGGACACTGGAGCGGAGCGGCCTCTGCACGCAACGCCCGCTCAATGTCCGCGTCCAGCTCCCACACCACCGGCGCCACCAGGCAGGAGGCCGGGAGTATGGGAGTGGGATCCATGGGCTGCTCCTCTGTGTCATACAGCCGGGACAGTGCTTCTGCCTTCACGTTCTGTGAACCTGGTCTGTAAGAAAGGGTGAAAACAAAACGAGTGAAAAACATGCCTAGCGAGGGTTCAGTCTCTTCGCCGCCCGGATGTACTCCAGATTACGGTGGTCAGTCTTGATGAGAAAAGGGTGTTTAGCCCCCTCAAGCCAATGTCTCCACGCTTTCAAAGCCTTGACAACAGCCAACAACTCCCGGTCACCCCACATCATAGTTTCGCTCTGCCGGGCTGAGCTTCCTCGAGAAGGCACTGGGCGGAGCTTCGGTGGCGAACCTGTGCGCTGAGAGTGCTCCTATCCCAGCCTCAGACGCGTCCACCTCAACTATGAATGCCAAAGAGGGATCCGGATGAGCCACACGGGAGCCAAAGTAAACAGAGCTCTTAGCTTCCCAAAATCCCTGTCCGCCTCAGCCGACCACTGCAACCGTACAGGACCCCCCTTCAGCAGTGAGGTAATGGGAGCAGCTACCTGGCCAAAACCCCGGATAAATCTCTGGTAGTAATTGGCAAACCCTAAAAATCGCTGCACCTCCTTTACTGTGGTGGGATTCGGCCAATTACGCACGGCTGCAATGCGGTCACTCTCCATCTCCAATCCTGATGTGGAAATGCGATACCCTAGGAAGGAGACGGTCTGCTGAAAGAACACGCATTTCTCAGTCTTGACGTACAGGTCATGCTCCTACAGTTGTCCAAGTACCCTGCGCACCAAGGACACATGCTCGGCGCGTGTAGCGGAGTATATCAGAATGTCATCGATATATACCACTACACCCTGCCCATGCAGATCCCTGAAAATCTCGTCTGTAAAGGATTGGAAGACTGATGGAGCATTCATCAACCCGTACGGCATGACGAGGTACGCATAATGCCCTGTGGTGGTACTAAATGCTGTCTTCCACTTGTCTCCCTCCCGAATACGCACCAGGTTATACGCACTCCTGAGATCCAGTTTCGTGAAGAAGCATGCCCAATGCATTGACTCAATCGCCGTGGCGATAAGAGGTAGCGGGTAACTGAAACTCACTGTTATTTGATTGAGACCTCTATAGTCAATGCACGGGCGTAAACCTCCATCCTTCTTCTTCACAAAAAAGAAACTTGAGGAGGCGGGTGAAGTGGAGGACCGAATGTATCCCTGACGCAGGGATTTGGAGACATGTTTCCATAGCCTCCGTCTCCGCCTGTGAGAGGGGATACACGTGACTCCTGGGAAGTGCAGCGCCTACCAGGACACCTATCGCACAATCGCCCCGTCGATGAGGTGGTAATTGAGCCGCCTTCTTTTTACAGAAGGCGAGAACCAAATCGGCATATTCAGGGGGAATGCGCCCGGTGGAAACCTGGTCTAGCACCAATGGAAACCCCTAAACACTTACCTGAGCACTCTCTCGACCACCCCGTGAGAGCCCTCTGTGGCCAATAAACAGTGGGGTTGTGACAGACTAACCAGGGTAGGCCCAGGACCACGGGAAACACAGGAGAATCAATAATGAAAAGATTAATTCTCTCCGTATGACGCCCCTGCGTCACCATGCCCAAAGGAGCGGTGACCTCCCTAATCAACCCTGACCCTAATGGTCGACTATCTAAGGCGTGAACTGGGAAAGGTACATCCATGGGAACGATGGGGATCCCTAAACTATGTGCAAATGATCTGTCAATAAAATTCCCAGCCACGCCTGAATCGACGAGTGCCTTATGCTGGGAATGCGGGGAAAACTCAGGAAAAGTGACAAACAAAAACATGTGTGCAACAGAAGGCTCTGGGTGAGAATGGTGCCTTCTCACCTGAGGTGACGCCAAAGTGCCCTGCCTGCTGCCTTGAACCCTAGATGAACCAACACGGCACCGACCAGCAGTGTGACCTCTGCGGCCACAAATGGTACACGTGAGAGCCCCTCCTCCGGTCTCTCTATGCGCAGTACCTCCTAAATCCATAGGCACCGGAGCGGTGGTGCTGGGAAAAGGAATCGACAGAGCCCTCTCTGGATGTCCGCGGGTGACCAGCAGGTCATCCAGCCAAATGGACATTTCCACCAGCTGGTCGAAGGTAAGCGTGGTATCCCTGCAGGCCAACTCCCGATGGACATCCTCACGCAGGCTGCAACGGTAGTGGTCGATGAGAGCCCTGTCGTTCCATCCCGCTCCAGCGGCCAATGTCCAAAATTCCAGTGAGAACTCCTGGGCGCTCCTCGTCTCCTGCCTTAGGTGGAACAAACGTTCACCCGCCGCTCTACCTTTGGGAGGGTGGTCGAAGACTGCCCGGAAGCGGCGGGTGAAGTCCGTGAAGTCATGGAATGCCGCATCTCCCTCTCCCCATACGGCGTTGGCCCACTCCAGAGCTTTCCCTGAGAGGCACGTGACGAGGGCGGCCACTCTCTCCCTTCCCGAGGGAGCTGGATAGACGGTGCTCAGGTAGAGGTCCAGCTGTACCATCCCGCTGGAACCGGATACAGGAGGGACGGTTATTGAGTACTCCTGTTGTATTGGAGGAGGTACTGGAGGACCTCCTTGTCTCTCCCAGTGATCCATCATCTGAACTATGCAGTCCATAGCGATGCCGAGATGGTGAATCAAAGCCGTGTGCTCCTGGACACGCAGGTACTATGGGTACCTGCCCCTGCTGACTCCATCACGGGTGTGGTATTCTGTCAGGTATGCGTAAGTGGCTGCAAGGGAGTCAGGCACAGGAGAGCAGGTATTTGGTAGCACACGGAGCCTTTCATTCAGGCGAACCAAAAGCACACGGCACAATGAACACGAAATACAAAACGGGTATACATAACCCAGCGCAACCAGACTAACGTGCGCATACATCAACACAGATCAACAATACCACACAAAGACATGGGGGAAAAAGAGGGTTAAATACACAACACATAATGAGAGACAATGAGAACCAGGTGTGTGGAAAAACGAGACAAAACAAATGGAAAATGAAAAATGGATCGGCGATGGCTAGAAGGCCAGTGACATCGACCGCCGAACACCGCCCGAACAAGGAGAGGCATCGACTACAGAAGTAAAAGTAAAAGTTGTCAAAAATATAAATAGTAAAATACAGATACCCCCAAAAAACTACTTAAGTACTTTACATCACAGCAAAATAAAGCTCTTGATTGAACATGAAATGTATTTTAATATGATTGAAATACAGTGAGGGAAAAAAGTATTTGATCCCCTGCTGATTTTGTACGTTTGCCCACTGACAAAGAAATTATCAGTCTATAATTTTAATGGTAGGTTTATTTGAACAGTGAGAAACAGAATAACGACAAAAAAAATCCAGAAAAACGCATGTCAAAAATGTTATAAATTGATTTGCATTTTAACGAGGGAAAAAAATATTTGACCCCCTCTCAATCAGAAGGATTTCTGGCTCCCAGGTGTCTTTTATACAGGTAACGAGCTGAGATTAGGAGCACACTCTTAAAGGGAGTCAATTAATCAGTCAGATTCCAAACTCTCCACCATGGCCAAGACCAAAGAGCTCTCCAAGGATGTCAGGGACAAGATTGTAGACCTACACAAGGCTGGAATGGGCTACAAGACCATAGCCAAGCAGCTTGGTGAGAAGGTGACAACAGTTGGTGTGATTATTCGCAAATGGAAGAAACACAAAAGAACTGTCAATCTCCCTCGGCCTGGGGCTCCATGCAAGATCTCACCTCGTGGAGTTGCAATGATCATGAGAACGGTGAGGAATCAGCCCAGAACTACACGGGAGGATCTTGATCTCAATGCAGCTGGGACCATAGTCACCAAGAAAACAATTGGTAACACACTACGCCGTGAAGGACTGAAATCCTGCAGCGCCCGCAAGGTCCCCCTGCTCAAGAAAGCACATATACATGCCCATCTTATATACTTGCCAATGAACATCTGAATGATTCAGAGAACAACTGGGTGAAAGTGTTGTGGTCAGATGAGACCAAAATGGAGCTCTTTGGCATCAACTCAACTCGTCGTGTTTGGAGGAGGAGGAATGCTGTCTATGACCCCAAGAATACCATCCCCACCGTCAAACATGGAGGTGGAAACATTATGCTTTGGGGGTGTTTTTCTGCTAAGGGGACAGGACAACTTCACCGCATCAAAGGGACGATGGACGGGGCCATGTACCGTCAAATCTTGGGTGAGAACCTCCTTCCCTCAGCCAGGGCATTGAAAATGGGTCGTGGATGGGTATTCCAGCATGACAATGACCCAAAACACACGGCCAAGGCAACAAAGGAGTGGCTCAAGAAGAAGCACATTAAGGTCCTGGAGTGGCCTAGCCAGTCTCCAGACCTTAATCCCATAGAACATCTGTGGAGGGAGCTGAGGGAGCTGAAGGTTCGAGTTGCCAAACGTCAGCCTCGAAACCTTAATGACTTGCAGAAGATCTGCAAAGAGGAGTGGGACAAAATCCCTCCTGAGATGTGTGCAAACCTGGTGGCCAACTACAAGAAACGTCTGACCTCTGTGATTGCCAACAAGGGTTTTGCCACCAAGTACTAAGTCATGTTTTGCAGATCAAATCAATTTATAATATTTTTGACAAGCATTTTTCTGGATTTTTTGTTGTTGTTATTCTGTCTCTCACTGTTCAAATAAACCTACCATTAAAATTATAGACTGATCATTTCTTTCTCAGTGGGCAAACTTACAAAATCAACAGGGGGTCAAATACTTTTTTCCCCTCACTGTACACCTAGAGCCTACTGTTTAAATTTGAATGCTGTCATCTCGGTTTACATTTGAAGCATATTTTTATACGTTGCTTGTTTGTATCAATTGCAAACATACTGGCAACTTTGTATTTGTAGTCAACTTTGTTCTGAAGTTATCGGTGGTCACATTGAATCACATGGTTTATCCGTCTCTATGTTTAGAATTCTTCTGTGTTCTTGAAGGGTTCTTGAAGGGAATTCTTCTGTGTATATAGTGACGCGGGAGGGCTGTTCTACGACAGGTCTGAGGCAGGCTTTAGATTCCGAGCCTTTTCAAGCGTAACATTAATAATGTGTCACGTCCTGACCAGCAGAGGGCGTAATTGTGTTCGTTTTGGTCAGGATGTGGCAGGGGGTTTTGTGTGTGTGAATGGTTGTGTTGGTGATTGGGACTCCCAATTGAAGGCAGGTGTGTTGAGTTGCCTTTGATTGGGAGTCCTATATAGGAGTGTGTGTTTTTCTTTGGGGTTGTGGGTAGTTGTTCTTGCATTGCGTTTTGTGTGCCTGTAAGACTGTTCCTGTCGTCGTGAGTATTGTTTTTGCCTGTGGATGCTTTACTTAAGTTTATTAAAAAACTATGAGTATCCACATTCCCGCTGCGCCTTGTTCCATTTTTGAAGACAGTTGTTACATAATGATGGTTTTGGGAAACAGCTCGGAGATTTAACGAAGCTCCTACGAAGGTTCTAACAATTCATTTAGCCTTAAAATACTTTTGAGAAACCGGGCCCTGCTCATGTCCACCAAGGCTTCTGTGGTGCTGGTCAGTAATGAGTAAAGTCTAGATTGGAGTGGTTGGTCAATACTGACTAGTCACTGGAGCACTAATAATCTACAGAACTCAGAGGTACTAGATTATATTAAATTATTGGTCTGGCAGGGAAATTAAAATCCTACCCTACAGGTCTGAAGTGCTGATTTTCTGTTCTAACTAGTAATTAATTGCACCCACCTGGTATCTCTGGTCTAAATCAGTCCTTTATTAGATGGGAAGAACGGGGAAAAAAGCAGTGGAACTGGTTTTGAGGTCCGGATTTTAATTTGAAGGGTTTAAGGGGTCATTACTACCATCCTTTCTAGCCTGGCCCGAAAGTGTTGACTGCGGGAGTGCAAGATTAATTGAATTATATAAATGTATATTATAGTTTTAATTGTTAGGAAGAGACTATTAACATGGTGGTAAACCAGTGCTGCAGCTCAGGGCTTAGTGCTCTCCGAGCTGATTGAACTGGCAGTAACACAAGGAACTTCAGCCATGTCGTTCCGCACTCTAGCTACTACATCTCAGCGGTGGCCCAAACAAATAGAATCAATGAGGACAAATACAAAGCTTCTCTTTATCTGGAGAGAATAGCTGCTTGGCATTACTTCTCACAGAGAGGAAGATAGATGGTTCAACATACACCTGTATATCCATGCGGGATTATAATGTATTGCTGTGGGTTTATCTTTCACCATAGAGAACTATTACATTATTCATATGATGAGCTTCTCATGGACGAAACCTCTCGCTGTAGATTTCACACAGTCTTGTATTCATTCCATTTACGGAACTTCTCAGTGGACCATGTGTGAGGCAATCTCACACTGATGGCTGTAAATTTCCATATGTGCTTTACAGTAATACCCAGCTCTGCAGTAAACACTCCATCTTTCCGCCAGATCCAAATTTCCATTTTCAGGACTATCTCTGGATTATGTAGTTGTGTATATACTTACTAGCTTTGCCAGTAAATGTCTTTGTTACACATCTACATTTACCTATGATATCAAAATCTCCTATGCATACTAACACATACTAACATAATACCCTGCCACCCCGCATCTCGGATATCCCAGACCTACCCTGCCAACCCATCACCCCTCATCTCAGATATCCCAGACCTACCCTGCCAAACCCCTCATCTCAGATATCCCAGACCTACCCTGCCAACCCCGCATCTCGGATATACCAGACCTACCCTGCCAACCCATCACCCCTCATCTCGGATATACCAGACCTACCCTGCCAACCCATCACCCCTCATCTCAGATATCCCAGACCTACCCTGCAAACCCCTTATCTCAGATATACCAGACCTACCCTGCCAACCCATCACCCCTCATCTCGGATATACCAGACCTACCCTACCAACCCATCACCCCTTATCTCAGATATCCCAGACCTACCCTGCCAACCCATCACCCCTCATCTCAGATATCCCAGACCTACCCTGCAAACCCCTTATCTCAGATATACCAGACCTACCCTGCCAACCATCACCCCTCATCTCAGATATCCCAGACCTACCCTGCCAAACCCCTCATCTCAGATATCCCAGTCCTACCCTGCCAACCCCGCATCTCGGATATACCAGACCTACCCTACCCTGCCAACCCATCACCCCTCATCTCAGATATCCCAGACCTACCTTGCCAACCCTGCATCTCAGATATCCCAGACCTACCCTGCCAACCCCTTATCTCAGATATACCGTATCTACCCTGCCAACCCATCACCCCTCATCTCGGATATACCAGACCTACCCTGCCAAACCCCTCATCTCAGATATCCCAGACCTACCCTGCCAACCCATCACCCCTCATCTCGGATATCCCAGACCTACCCTGCAAACCCATCACCCCTCATCTCAGATATCCCAGACCTACCCTGCCAACCCCTCAACCCTAATCAAATTTATTCCAGACATTTCCAAAGGAGGAAAAAATGTGTTCTCATGATCCTCTTTAAATAAGAGCTGTCCAAATAAATTATGAGTTTGGATAGGTGGGGCTTAAATTGTGGGCTGGAATTGTGCTCATGTTTATCTAGCGTACAAAGCAGATACGATAGTGACATTACCGGTGACGCGCATCCCATTTCCGACTCATCCTCTCTGTCCCAACTGACGCTGGATCTTCTACAGAGGTGTTAAGCTTGATCAATGGTACAATGCCAGAAGCAACCCGTCTGTCTAAAGAGACTACCTCACCCCCCAAAATGACCCCAGCTCTTTCGTATTCATCTGCAAACCAGGGAGATATACCCACAGGACTAAAGACCTGCCATTAGTAACCGCTAAGCATGGAAACAGACATCTATACAGTCCGTGACGTCAGACAGGACCGGTCAGGTCACCAGTGATACAAGTCAGTATTCAACGTCCATCCATGTCTGAGGACGTCAGGAGATGACGTGGAAACTGGCCATTAGGGGCAAGAGTGAGCGCTGTTACCTTCAAGTAGGTTTTGCTTTTGCTAATGCGTTGTGGATGGGCGTAAGCATCTGCCTTTGGTTCCAAAGGTTGCATGTTTGAAAACAGCGATAGAAAGGAATTTTTGTTTTAAGCCTATCCCAAACCTTAACCCTTACCTTAACCATTCTGAGTTATTGCCTTATCTTAAGATTTCAGAGTTAATGCCTAACCCTAACCTTAAACACTTTGAAATTTGACGTTTGAGAAACATGGATGAACGTCTAATTCTGAGGTGAGACTGTGAGAGCTTGTTGGAGAGGACATAAAGATTAGTTGGTATATACAGTCTGTGACGTTAGAGAGGACATAGGGATTAGTTGGTTAAGGTGATAGATAGATCGATAGACTGGTAGATTGGGGCGGCAGGTAGCCTAGTGGTTAGAGCGTTGGGCCAGTAACCGAAAGGTTTCTAGATCGAATCCCTGAGCTGACAAGGTAAACATCTGTCATTCTGCCCCTGAACAAGGCAGTTAACCCACTGTGCCTAGGCCGTCATTGTAAATAACAACGTGTTTTTAACTGACTTGCCTAGTTAAATAAAGGTTCAATAAAAACAAAATAAATAATACGTAGATAGAACGTGATTCATCTTCATTTCTACTTCAGCCTCTCATTATTCATGGCTGATTTCAGACAGAGTGGTGTGTCAGTGAATTACTAATTACATTTCCTCATACAGGGCCCAGAGCAACCCTCCCTCTGCTTACTAATATGCTTCAACCCTCCCTCTGCTTACTAATACGCTTCAACCCTCCCTCTGCTTACTAACACCCTTCAACCCTCCCTCTGCTTCCTAACACCCTTCAACCCTCCCTCTGCTTACTAACACCCTTCAACCCTCCCTCTGCTTCCTAACACCCTTCAACCCTCCCTCTGCTTCCTAACACCCTTCAACCCTCCCTCTGCTTCCTAACACCCTTCAACCCTCCCTCTGCTTACTAACACCCTTCAACCCTCCCTCTGCTTACTAACACCCTTCAACCCTCCCTCTGCTTACTAACACCCTTCAACCCTCCCTCTGCTTACTAACACCCTTCAACCCTCCCTCTGCTCCCTAACACCCTTCAACCCTCCCTCTGCTCACTAACACCCTTCAACCCTCCATCTGCTTACTCACCCTTCAACCCCCCTCTGCTTCCACCCTTCAACCCTCCCTCTGCTTCCTAACACCCTTCAACCCTCCCTCTGCTTCCTAACACCCTTCAACCCTCCCTCTGCTTACTAACACCCTTCAACCCTCCCTCTGCTTCACTAACACCCTTCAACCCCTCCCTCTGCTTCACTAACACCCTTCAACCCTCCCTCTGCTTCCTAACACCCTTCAACCCTCCCTCTGCTTCCTAACACCCTTCAACCCTCCCTCTGCTTCACTAACACCCTTCAACCCTCCCTCTGCTCCTCACCCTTCAACACTCCCTCTGCTTCTAACACCCTTCACCCTCCCTCTGCTTCCTAACACCCTTCAACCCTCCCTCTGCTTCCTAACACCCTTCAACCCTCCCTCTGCTCACTAACACCCTTCAACCCTCCCTCTGCTTACTAACACCCTTCAACCCTCCCTCTGCTTCCTAACACCCTTCAACCCTCCCTCTGCTTCACTAACACCCTTCAACCCTCCCTCTGCTTCCTAACACCCTTCAACCCTCCCTCTGCTTACTAACACCCTTCAACTCTCCCTCTGCTTACTAACACCCTTCAACCCTCCCTCTGCTTCCTAACACCCTTCAACCCTCCCTCTGCTTCCTAACACCCTTCAACCCCCACTCTGCTTCCTAACACCCTTCAACCCTCCCTCTGCTTCCTAACACCCTTCAACCCTCCCTCTGCTCACTAACACCCTTCAACCCCTCACCTCTGCTTCCTAACACCCTTCAACCCTCCCTCTGCTTCCTAACACCCTTCAACCCTCCCTCTGCTTCCTAACACCCTTCAACCCTCCCTCTGCTTACTAACACCCTTCAACCCTCCCTCTGCTTCCTAACACCCTTCAACCCTCCTCTGCTTCCTAACACCCTTCAACCCTCCCTCTGCTTCCTAACACCCTTCAACCCTCCCTCTGCTTACTAACACCCTTCAACCCTCCCTCTGCTTACTAACACCCTTCAACCCTCCCTCTGCCCCCTAACACCCTTCAACCCTCCCTCTGCTCACTAACACCCTTCAACCCTCCATCTGCTTACTAACACCCTTCAACCCCCACTCTGCTTCCTAACACCATTCAACCCTCCCTCTGCTTCCTCACACCCTTCAACCCTCCCTCTGCTTCCTAACACCCTTCAACCCTCCCTCTGCTTCCTAACACCCTTCAACCCTCCCTCTGCTTCCTAACACCCTTCAACCCTCCCTCTGCTCACTAACACCCTTCAACCCTCCCTCTGCTTCCTAACACCCTTCAACCCTCCCTCTGCTCCCTAACACCCTTCAACCCTCCCTCTGCTCACTAACACCCTTCAACCCTCCCTCTGCTTCCTAACACCCTTCAACCCTCCCTCTGCTTACTAACACCCTTCAACCCTCCCTCTGCTTACTAACACCCTTCAACCCTCCCTCTGCTCACTAACACCCTTCAACCCTCCCTCTGCTTAAAAACACCCTTCAACCCTCCCTCTGCTTCCTAACACCCTTCAACCCTCCCTCTGCTTCCTAACACCCTTCAACCCTCCCTCTGCTTACTAAGACCCTTCAACCCTCCCTCTGCTTCCTAACACCCTTCAACCCTCCCTCTGCTTCCTAACACCCTTCAACCCTCCCTCTGCTTCCTAACACCCTTCAACCCTCCCTCTGCTTACTACCACCCTTCAACCCTCCCTCTGCTTACTAACACCCTTCAACCCTCCCTCTGCTCACTAACACCCTTCAACCCTCCCTCTGCTTCCTAACACCCTTCAACCCTCCCTCTGCTTCCTAACACCCTTCAACCCTCCCTCTGCTTCCTAACACCCTTCAACCCTCCCTCTGCTTACTAACACCATTCAGAGGCAGGAGGGCTGGTAACAGGGGCAGGAGGGTGGGTGACAGAGGTAGGAGGGTTGGTGACAGGGGCAGGAGGGTTGGTAACAGGGGCAGGAGGGTTGGTGACAGGGGCAGGAGGGTTGGTGACAGGGGCAGGAGGGTTGGTGACAGGGGCAGGAGGGTGGGTGACAGAGGCAGGAGGGTGGTCTGAGTCAGACAGGTTAAATAAGGAGACTATCTCAATGAGCTTTCATAATGAGACACTCATATTCAGTTACTAATTCTCATCAACTCCAGGGGGTATTTGCTTCTTAATATTTCCGTGTGTGTGTGTGTGTGTGTGTGTGTGTGTGTGTGTGTGTGTGTGTGTGTGTGGGACTGTGTGTGACTGTGTTGGTTGGCAGGAATAGTGGATGGTGATATTGGCTGTGCTCTGTGCATTCACATCAGAAAGACCTAGCAAGGACAGACAGACAGACAGACAGACAGACAGACAGACAGACAGAGAGAGCGAGGGAGAGAGTGAGAGAGACACAGATTCACTAGAGCGAGAGAGAGAGAGAACAAGCGTGTGAGAGGGAATACCTCACAGGGGACATAAGAAACATCCAAATATCCAACTGCCAGTCAACAGGTAGCCTCTTATTCAGAGTCACTTACAGGAGCAATTACCGTAAAGTTCCTTGCTCAAGGACACAGACAGAGATTTCACCTTTCGGTTACTGGCTCTTAACCGCTAGGCTACCTGACGTCCTTACTAAACCTATAAATCAGCCATGGATCCTACTTTAAAGCAGCGATCCTCATTCCTGCTCCTGGAAAGATACAGCTGCTGTCACGAACTTCTTCATCATCCGATGATATAGCGAAATCGTCGTCTGAAAGTGTGGACCAATAAGCAGTAGAGTTGGTGTTCATTTTCTTAATTTATTAAAGAACGTTGAACACGAGAAAAAACAAGAAAACAATAAGCACGACAAATGACAGTTTTGCAGGCTCACAAAAACACGCAATGCAAAAACAATCTCCCACAAATCCCAAACACAAACACACCCTAATATATGGGACTCTCAATCAAAGGCAAAGAGAAAACACCTGCCTTCAATTGAGAGTCCCAACCCCAATTAATCAACCATAGAAACACAGACTACCTAGACTAGACATAGCCTTACCTAAACATAGATCATAAACCAAAAAACCCGGAAATACTAAATCAAACGCCCTTTTCCCAAAACACCACCCTGAACCACATAAAACAAATACCCTCTGCCACGTCCTGACCAAACTACAATACCAATGAACCCTTATACTGGCCAGGACGTGATAGCTGCATGTTTTTGTCCTAGATCAGCAGTGAAACACCTGATCTGAGACAAGTCGAAGGACTGTAATTAAGTCTTAGCCCTTTAGATCACATTGTCTACTAAGCTAACATATGGAATTGTTTTAAGATGGTGATAAAATGTATCATTTATCCATTTAATTTTAGATTTTAGGACCCCTGTAGGGTGTTCACCCATAAAATGATCAACTTATTCAAGGTTTATATAAATATGTCCATTCAATGGAAAATGCAGTCAGAAAAGCAATAGTCCAAACCATGGCTGTGGCGGTCATCAAATTTAGTCTGCCGGTGATTGTCAAGCAAATAACTGCCGGTCTCACGGTAATCAACCGTTAATTAACATAAACAAATGTAGCATCTCCCAGCTTCCACACATAGCCTACAAACCAGTGATGCAGATCTTTGGAACATATACATTATAAAAAGTCAAATAAATCCATGTAATATAGTCTACACCATCACAATAAATCCATGTAATATAGTCTACACCATCACAATAAATCCATGTAATATAGTCTACCTACACCATCACAATAAATCCATGTACTATAGTCTACACCATCACAATACATCCATGTAATATAGTCTACTTACACCATCACAATAAACCATGTAATATAGTCTACACCATCACAATAAATCCATGTAATAGTCTACACCTTCACAATAAATCCATGTAATATAGTCGACACCTTCACAATAAATCCATGTAATATAGTCTACACCATCACAATAAATCCATGTAATATAGTCTACACCATCACAATAAATTCATGTAATATAGTCTACACCATCACAATACATCCATGTAATATAGTCTACACCATCACAATAAATCCATGTAATATAGTCTACACCATCACAATAAATTCATGTAATATATTCTACCTACACCATCACAATACATCCATGTAATATAGTCTACACCATCACAATACATCCATGTAATATAGTCTACACCATCACAATAAATTCATGTAATATAGTCTACCTACACCATCACAATAAATCCATGTAATATAGTCTACCTACACCATCACAAAAAATCCATGTAATATAGACTACACCATCACAATAAACCATGTAATATAGTCTACACCATCACCATAAATCCATGTAATATAGTCTACACCTTCACAATAAATCCATGTAATATAGTCTACACCATCACTATAAATCCATGTAATATAGTCTACACCATCACAATAAATCCATGTAATATAGTCTACACCTTCACAATAAATCCATGTAATATAGTCTACACCTTCACAATACATCCATGTAATATAGTCTATACCTTCACAATAAATCCATGTAATATAGTCTACACCATCACAATAAATCCATGTAATATAGTCTACACCTTCACAATAAATCCATGTAATATAGTCTATACCTTCACAATAAATCCATGTAATATAGTCTACACCATCACAATAAATTCATGTAATATAGTCTACACCATCAAAATAAATCCATGTAATATAGTCTACACCTTCACAATAAATCCATGTAATATAGTCTATACCTTCACAATAAATCCATGTAATATAGTCTACACCATCACAATAAATTCATGTAATATAGTCTACACCTTCACAATACATCCATGTAATATAGTCTACACCTTCACAATAAATCCATGATTTATTTTAAACAGGTCTAAAGAAACATGATATGAAGAAAACATAGTTTATTTCAGAATAGCATACTCTGAGTTATCATGTTAGGCCCTGATCTGGCTATGGGCTACACTAGTTCATTTAGCAGACAGGATTTGCTTAGAATTTCATGGCATTCTTTTATATTATTTTATAGTATGAAGAATACAATTGAACACAGCTGAATAAAATAGAAAGGATATTTTCTCCAAAGGATTTGAGGGAGTGAGCACATGCAGCTATTCTGTGTTGAGTGGATAACAAAAAAACAGGTCCTCCTATATGCTTCATTTAGTTATTTATGCAATTATTTTTGCAACTTTAGTTGTGATACAAATGTTGGGCTGTATGTTAACCTGTTATGGCTAGGGGGCAGTATTTTCACGGCCGGATAAAAAACGTACCCGATTTAATCTGATTATTACTCCTGCCCAGAAACTAGAATATGCATATAATTATTAGCTTTGGATAGAAAACACTCCAAAGTTTCTAAAACTGTTTGAATGGTGTCTGTGAGTATAACAGAACTCATTTGGCAGGCCAAGACCTGAGAAGATTCCATGCAGGAAGTGCCCTGTCTGACAATTTCTTGCCCTTCTTGATTATCTCTATCCAATACATGGGATCTCTGCTGTTACGTGACACTTCCTACGGCTCCCATGGGCTCTCAGAAGGCGGCAAAAAGCTGAATCGTGGCATTGCAGGCTCTGGCTGAAAAAAAGTAGCGCGTTTGGATAGTGGCTGGTCACAGTACTGTGAGACTCAGGTTGACAGCGGTTGACATGCTTCGAAGTACGGTAATGGAATATTTAGAAATCTTTTGTCACGAAATGCGCCATGCTCGTGACCCTTATTTACACTTCGGATAGTGTCTTGAACGCACGAACAAAACGCCGCTATTTGGATATAACAATGGATTATTTTGAACCAAACCAACATTTGTTATTGAAGTAGCAGTCCTGGGAGTGCATTCTGACAAAGAACACCAAAGGTAATCAAACTTTTCTAATAGTAAATCGGAGTTTGGTCAGGGCTAAACTTGGTGGGTGTCTAAATAGCTAGCCGTGATGGCTGGGCTATCTACTCAGAATATTGCAAAATGTGCTTTCACCGAAAAGCTATTTTAAAATCTGACACCTCGATTGCACAAAGGAGTTCTGTATCTATAATTCTTAAAATAATTGTTATGTTTTTTGTGAACGTTTATCGTGAGTAATTTAGTAAATTCACCGGAGGTTTGCGGGGGGTATGCTAGTTCTGAACGTCACATGCTAATGTAAAAAGCTGGTTTTTGATATAAATATGAACTTGATTGAACAAAACATGCATGTATTGTATAACATAATGTCCTAGGTGTGTCATCTGATGAAGATCATCAAAGGTTAGTGCTGCATTTAGCTGTGGTTTTGTTTTTTGTGACATTATATGCTAGCTTGAAAAATGGGTGTCTGATTATTTCTGGCTGGGTACTCTGCTGACATAATCTAATGTTTTGCTTTCGCTGTAAAGCCTTTTTGAAATCGGACAGTGTGGTTAGATAAAGGAGAGTCTTGTCTTTAAAATGCTGTAAAATAGTCATATGTTTGAAAAATTGAAGTTTTTGTATTTTTGAGGAATTTGTAATTCGCGCCACGCCTATCATTGGATATTGGAGCAGGTGTTCCGCTAGCGGAACGTCTAGATGTAAGAGGTTAAGATTTTTTATATATTCAAAGGCTGCATGATGAGACTAATGATGATTTGAAAAAAGTCTCATGAAAGGCATGAGCTCTGCTTAGTTTTTTTGTGCAGGCTGTACACACTTCATCAGTCTCTCATTCACAATTTGACAAGCGCTTGATAATGACTCAAATTTCCTGGCTGCATCCCCTTTGTGTGGACGTAATTCAGAAAAATCCATGGCTTTTGCGGCCAAGGACCCTTGTGCCCTTGGGCTGAAAATGATACTTATAATTCCCTTCTCCTGTCTGCGTGCCAAAGCACCTCTCTCTCACATGGCTCTCTGTCACGTGATCGGGTGTTTCTCACAGGCTACAAGTGAAGATAGACACATCCCGGACGCAACTGCATGAGTCCCTATCCAATTCCGAGGCAGATATTGAAGATATTGGAAAAACTGTCCACATTTACTTTTTGTCAGCCAACAAGATGAGCAGGCCTAACGATCAGCAAAAGCACTAGCCTATGTCAATCTACTATCCCCCACAGTGAAAAAGTTGACCTATTCTATTCTGTGTGAGAAATAAATATTGCAAACACTGTCTCGGACAGTTGTGGGATGCAATAGATCCCAAATGAACACAACCACGTGCATCAAAAAACCTGTTTCAATGAGAAGATGAGAATGTTTAGCTTAACATTTTGATAAACTTTTAGGCTATTTCTTCACATTATAAGCGCAGGAATGCGCACACGGCAGTAAGATATAAGCGTGAATGTTCCATTAGCAGGAAAAACACCATTCTCAAAAGTGACCACAGATGTGATTATGCATGTATTGCTTTTATTATAAAGGTGAATTTTTAAGGTGAAAATGATCTTCCCCAAACTTGAAACTCACACGCTGCGTATGTATTCCATTTAGACTCTACGCCCGTTGTAAAGTGGATTAATGTGCTTCATTTTAAGAAGTTATTTGGCCACTTCAGTTGTGATACAAACCTTTTCAAAACATATAGGCCTATGGCCTAGGCTACATGAGGTGTGTGACTATGATTTCAAAAAGTTGCAAAAAAAAGCAATGTTTGCCTTAAGCTGGGCATCATTAAAAAGTGATAAATAAAGTAATAAATAAAGTTGGCCAAGCCTATAGCTGTTCTCATGTAATTACATAGCCTATAGAAATGTTGCGCAACATGAGCTCATTGGCTCTCATGAAGTGTTTGATTAGATTCTCGAACACATTTCCATTGATGTCAGAGTGATTAGAGGGACAATAGAGTGCTGAGTAGCAGGCAGTTTGGTAGGCTACTAATGACCATCAGCAGCATCAGAGCCTGGAGAAGCCTCATTACCGTGACTAAACGGACATGTGGAATTTCACAGCCATCATGGCTCCTGACCGCCGGTGTGGCGGTAATACGGTCACCGTAACAGGCCTAGTCCACATGTATCTACCATATATGATTCAAAAGTTACCTATGATTTACTCTGAGAATTTAGTACGTTTAGAGTGAATAGAACGTCCTCACATGATCAACAAGTGGTCACTGGCAGAACGGAGCTAACTTAGAACGTCAACTGACAAGCTAACTAGTGGCTGCAGGTTTGTGAGTGAAAACATGAGCTTTTTCGAAATGAAATCCGCTGAATACAAAACTAAATATATATTTATTTCCAAAGATAAAAGACTGAATTTCAAATTTATTGTGTATTTCTGCGTCTTTCCCTTTAAACAGCCATAGAAACGGTCGCTCTCAACGTAGATTGATGGCGGTTATAGGCAATGAAAGCCAAGGATCTGGAGGGAAAATGACAAATGTATCATGCTGATTTTGATTCGTCCAACCAGCGGAAAACACCTCCAAATGGTACCACCTTACAACAGCAAATATGGAAGAGATACAACCAAGAGCGGCCCAGTCTAAACTAGCAACGGTCACGGCAAATTAACGCTCTTATTTCATCAACACTGTCAAGTACAAGTATATTAAGGTTTTAATATTGTAGAGAACAATCCAATGTTTCATTATATGTCATTTATAATGACAGAGCAAAGAAAACAACATTTTGACATTCATTTCGTAGCACCCTCTTGAATTGCCCCGTTTTTCTCTACATTGTACAGCAGTGAGTGAACGCCCTAAAATATATATACAAATGATTTGATGAAACATTGAATTTGGCTTTTACTGCTATAGCCCATAGAACCACATTAAATAACACATAAATAAATGGCAAATCATAAAGTCTGTGTGATGCAGAGAACCTTGAGAAGCCAGTTTTAGCACCCATAAAAGTCATGAAAGATAGATTTATCGTATAAATGTACACCCTAGAGATTTCTTATATCTCTCAGATATAGGTCAGACACTTCAAAACCTTGTTCCTTGGGATTTATTTTATGGTTTATTCAAGACAACAAACTTTTTGCCACAACTCCTTTATGATTCTTTCTACAGCAGCAGAACCCCAGTCCCTCTAGGATTTCACTGGTATCTTTTGTGATATTGGCAGATAAAAATGCTTGATTTTGCTGCATCAATTCTGACATTTTTTCATGGCAATATGCAATGATTTTGTTCCAATTGGTCATGAAAATGCGCTGACGAGGCAAAAAGTTTGTTGAAGTATGTTCTTGATTGAAACATATTATGTTGTAAATCTGTGGTGGATGGTTGAAATTTAGAGCCCTATTTTTGTGGTGATGGATCCGTTTTATGCGATAACATTGCAATGATTTTATGAGGAAAAACTGCGGCAATTGGTCAAATTTACAAGCCCTCGCATAATATGCAAAAAATTGTTGATTATGCAACAAAAAAAGTTGCATTCGCAGAATCGTGGAATCCAGGAGGGATAATAACCTTCAAACTCTGGAGCTCAAAACCAGCTCCACTGCATTCCTTCATCGTTCCACTCTAACCAGGGACTGACTTAGACCTGGGACGGGTGCAATGTGCGCAATTAATTATCAGGTAGAACAGAAAAACAGCAGGTTTTGGACCTCCAACACACTATCACTTTATATGTGATTGAAATGTACTGTGAAACAAAAATATTCTACTGCACATGAAAAAAATGACTTTTTCGTGTGCCTGTCACAATGTTCCAATAAGCAATATGTATCTATTTCACAATAATGTGTGATACTGGGTTAGGACCTGGTAGGTTAAGAGTTACCCATGGACTATAACATCCTCACGCCTAGAACTCCTGGCCTGACTCTTGCCTTCCAATAGTTTAGTTATGGCATTACACACACATACATTATGAACGCACGACAGAATCCTGTCAGTCAGCAACATTGATGAGCATTATGTGTGCATAAGGTGTGGCTGAGTCAGCACGAGACAGTATAAATGTCTCAGTGACACTGTGCTGTGCTGTGCTGGTGCCCTTAAGAAAATAGCTTGACCTCATCTAGTGAAATACCCAGAGGAAACGAACGGGTCTGGGGGGGAACCTGCGTGGTTAGGTTTCCACTAGTTGTTAAATAGACTGGCTTCTTGTCAGAAAACAGTAGCTAGTGTAAAGTGAAGGTATACTTCAGCTACGATCTTAAACTGCATATGAGAATGTAATGTTCTATTACCGACGACATTATTCTATTAGGCTCTGATTTTAGATAATGGTAATTCATATCCCTAGATAAAGGAATAGCAGGCTGTGTAAGTCACTGTGAATGTGAAGGTTAAACTATGTGATTATGTCAGCTTGGCGCTCCTTCCCACCCCTGACGATACAGTATCCCTGCCTCATGCTAAGGTTAAGGCTGTCTAGTCCACAGTGCAGAGGCGCAGCACAGGCATCCAAACCCCCCCCCACCCCTCCTCTCTCCTGGGTGAAGGAAACTTCCCATCCGGAAAGGAAAATTAGCTTGAGAAGCTGCAGTGCAAAGCATCTCTCACTCACTCACTCACTCACTCACTCACTCACTCACTCACTCACTCACTCACTCACTCACTCACTCACTCACTCACTCACTCACTCACTCACTCACTCACACACTCACTCACACACACACACACACACACACACACACACACACACACACACACACACACACACACACACACACACACACACACACACACACACACACACACACACACACACACACACACACACACACACACACACACACACACACACACACACACACACACACACACACACACACCACACACACCCTCTTAAGATACTTAACTAGCAAACTTTCTCTTTGTGGTGGGTTTATTGACTCTACTCCCTCCCTGAGCATCACATCAGCCACAGTAAAGCCCTGGGGATTCTACCATAATATAAGTAGCTTTGCTGGGAGTGTGAGTGTGTGTCAGGATAGGGCAGCCAGCCCCTACAGACAAGATAAAGAGTGAGACTTCACTGCCTGGAATCTCTGACTTTGTATTTCATTCAATCTAACCTAATCTAAACACAGCATTATTTAATTGCCAAAGTCATGTGATTTTACAAGTTTTTTAGGCACAGTGGATGAGCTTTCAGAAGATATGCAACAAATACTTAAATCGCATGGGCATGCTGTACTGTGTCTCCCAGAATAGCAGGATTTATGCTTCAGCAGCATAAATTGACATTTTTCCTATGAAGGTCTGGTGTACAGAGAGATTATTACACATGGGAGGAGAACCGGCGGTGGGGCGGGGAAAGGGAGGAGGAAACGCTACTGGGTTAGAGAGGAGAAAACACTACTGGGTTAGAGAGGAGGAAACAGTGCTGGGTTAGAGAGGACGAAACACTACTGGGTTAGAGAGGAGGAAACACTACTGGGATAGAGAGGAGGAAACACTACTGGGATAGAGAGGAGGAAACACTACTGGGTTAGAGAGGACGAAACACTACTGGGATAGAGAGGAGGAAACACTACTGGGATAGAGAGGAGGAAACACTACTGGGATAGAGAGGAGGAAACACTACTGGGTTAGAGAGGAGGAAACACTACTGGGTTAGAGAGGAGGAAACACTACTGGGATAGAGAGGAGGAAACACTACTGGGATAGAGAGGAGGAAACACTACTGGGATAGAGAGGAGGAAACAATACTGGGATAGGGAGGAGGAAACACTACTGGGATAGAGAGGAGGAAACACTACTGGGTTAGAGAGGAGGAAACACTACTGGGTTAGAGAGGAGGAAACAGTGCTGGGTTAGAGAGGAGGAAACACTACTGGGTTAGAGAGGAGGAAACACTACTGGGTTAGAGAGGAGGAAACGCTACTGGGTTAGGGAGGAGGAAACACTACTGGGTTAGAGAGGAGGAAACACTACTGGGATAGGGAGGAGGAAACACTACTGGGATAGGGAGGAGGAAACACTACTGGGATAGGGAGGAGGAAACACTACTGGGTTAGAGAGGAGGAAACACTACTGGGTTAGAGAGGAGGAAACAGTACTGGGTTAGAGAGGAGGAAACACTACTGGGATAGAGAGGAGGAAACACTACTGGGATAGAGAGGAGGAAACACTACTGGGTTAGAGAAGAGGAAACACTACTGGGTTAGAGAGGAGGAAACACTACTGGGATAGAGAGGAGGAAACACTACTGGGATAGGGAGGAGGAAACACTACTGGGATAGAGAGGAGGAAACACTACTGGGTTAGAGAGGAGGAAACACTACTGGGATAGAGAGGAGGAAACACTACTGGGATAGAGAGGAGGAAACACTACTGGGATAGAGAGGAGGAAACACTACTGGGTTAGAGAGGAGGAAACACTGCTGGGTTAGAGAGGAGGAAACACTACTGGGTTAGAGAGGAGGAAACACTACTGGGTTAGAGAGGAGGAAACACTACTGGGATAGAGAGGAGGAAACACTACTGGGTTAGAGAGGAGGAAACACTACTGGGATAGAGAGGAGGAAACGCTACTGGGATAGAGAGGAGGAAACGCTACTGGGTTAGAGAGGAGGAAACACTACTGGGTTAGAGAGGAGGAAACACTACTGGGATAGGGAGGAGGAAACACTACTGGGATAGGGAGGAGGAAACACTACTGGGTTAGAGAGGAGGAAACACTACTGGGTTAGAGAGGAGGAAACAGTACTGGGTTAGAGAGGAGGAAACACTACTGGGATAGAGAGGAGGAAACACTACTGGGATAGAGAGGAGGGAACACTACTGGGATAGAGAGGAGGAAACACTACTGGGTTAGAGAAGAGGAAACACTACTGGGTTAGAGAGGAGGAAACACTACTGGATTAGAGAGGAGGAAACACTACTGGGATAGAGAGGAGGAAACACTACTGGGATAGGGAGGAGGAAACACTACTGGGATAGAGAGGAGGAAACACTACTGGGTTAGAGAGGAGGAAACACTACTGGGTTAGAGAGGAGGAAACACTACTGGGATAGAGAGGAGGAAACACTGCTGGGATAGAGAGGAGGAAACACTACTGGGATAGAGAGGAGGAAACACTACTGGGTTAGAGAGGAGGAAACACTACTGGGTTAGAGAGGAGGAAACACTACTGGGTTAGAGAGGAGGAAACACTACTGGGTTAGAGAGGAGGAAACACTACTGGGATAGAGAGGAGGAAACAATACTGGGTTAGAGAGGAGGAAACACTACTGGGATAGAGAGGAGGAAACACTACTGGGATAGAGAGGAGGAAACACTACTGGGATAGAGAGGAGGAAACACTACTGGGATAGAGAGGAGGAAACACTACTGGGTTAGAGAGGAGGAAACACTACTGGGATAGAGAGGAGGAAACACTACTGGGTTAGAGAGGAGGAAACACTACTGGGTTAGGGACAATGAGCTCCGATGCGAACCTAAACTGGCTCAATTCCTGCTGCAGGCACACAGACAATTCTGAAAGCCCATCACAGGCGAGGGTGGGGGGGGTTGCTCAGCAAGATCACAGGAGGGGGGGGGGGGGGGTTCGCACAGCAAGATCACGGGGGGGGGGGGGGGTCGCACAGCAAGATCACAGGAGAGAGGGGGGGTCACTCAGCAAGATCACAGGGGAGGGTGGGGGGGGTCACTCAGCAAGATCACAGGGGAGGGGGGGGGTCGCACAGCAAGATCACAGGAGACAGGGGGGGTCACTCAGCAAGATCACAGGGGAGAGAGGGGTCGCACAGCAAGATCACAGGGGAGAGGGGGGGGTCACTCAGCAAGATCACAGGGGAGGGGGGGGTCACTCAGCAAGATCACAGGGGAGGGGGGGGTTACTCAGCAAGATCACAGGGGAGGGTGGGGGGGGTCACTCAGCAAGATCACAGGGGAGAGGGGGGGGGGTCACTCAGCAAGATCACAGGGGAGTGGGGGGTCACACAGCAAGATCACAGGGGAGAGGGGGGGGTCACTCAGCAAGATCACAGGGGAGGGTGGGGGGGTTGCTCAGCAAGATCACAGGAGGGGGGGGGGTCGCACAGCAAGATCACAGGGGGGGGGGGGGTCGCACAGCAAGATCACAGGAGAGAGGGGGGGTCACTCAGCAAGATCACAGGGGAGGGTGGGGGGGGGGTCACTCAGCAAGATCACAGGGGAGGGGGGGGGGGGTCGCACAGCAAGATCACAGGAGACAGGGGGGGTCACTCAGCGAGATCACAGGGGAGAGGGGGGGGTCACTCAGCAAGATCACAGGGGAGAGAGGGGTCGCACAGCAAGATCACAGGGGAGAGGGGGGGGGGTCACTCAGCAAGATCACAGGGGAGGGGGGGGTCACTCAGCAAGATCACAGGGGAGGGGGGGGTTACTCAGCAAGATCACAGGGGAGGGTGGGGGTGGGTCACTCAGCAAGATCACAGGGGAGAGGGGGGTCGCACAGCAAGATCACAGGGGAGAGGGGGGGGGGTCACTCAGCAAGATCACAGGGGAGAGGGGGGTCGCACAGCAAGATCACAGGGGAGAGGGGGGGGTCACTCAACAGGATCACAGGGGAGGGTGGGGGGGGTCACTCAGCAAGATCACAGGGGAGAGGGGGGTCGCACAGCAAGATCACAGGGGAGAGGGGGGGGGTCACTCAGCAAGATCACAGGGGAGTGGGGGGTCACACAGCAAGATCACAGGGGAGGGGGGGGGGTCACTCAGCAAGATCACAGGGGAGGGTGGGGGGGTCACTCAGCAAGATCACAGGGGAGGGTGGGGGGGGGGGGTCACTCAGCATGATCACAGGGGAGGGGGGGGGTCACTCAGCAAGATCACAGGGTCATTCCACAATAGCCCTCACTGAGAGGACGAGACTACATCATCCTTAAATAATCTTTCCTGCAAATTCAGCCATAAATACATCAGTGAAGACATCAACCTACACAGTGGCGGACTTACTATTAGGCAGAAGAGACAATTGCCTCAGGCCTCACATCATCAACCCCCCCCCCCCCCCACACACATCAAGATAAATTAGACTTTTTGAAGACCAAAGGAGTCTGCTTCAGTTGTCTGACAGCTGGACAAATGAACAAAGGCTGTGGTCAGAGGTTTACGTCTCGACAGTGTACGCTCAAGCATCCTACCATAATGCACATCTCCAAAGAGGCCTCACTTGGTTTCATTCATGTGTGTGTGTGTGTGTGTGTGTGTGTGTGTGCTTTAGACACATTGTAGAGTCCATGCCCCGATGAATTGATGCTGTTCTGAGGGCAAAAGCGGTGCAACTCAATATTAGGAAGGTATTCCTAATGTTTTACATACTCAGTGTATATGACTGTATTTGCATGCATATTAAGAAGTATGCCTTAAAAGTCCTGCTGTGCTTATTAAAAATGTAGTTATGAGATAGTGTTTTCAGACTGAAAGATAAAAAGACCTTCGAAACATTAATTCATTACAATCTTTTTTTGTATTCATGTGTGTCCCAGGGGACATTGCCACAGTGGCTTCATGTCCTGCAGTGTCTGTCAGTCTGGCATCTGACAGACTGGAGGGTGGCCAACAACACAGTTCTCTGTCTAAGAGAAACCACGCCATTCTCTATCTCACTTATTTGGGTGTTGTTGTTATTCACATAACAGTGGCACTGTAAAGGAGCTGCAGAACACATAGAAAACAAGCCATCAAGACAATATGTTCAGATCGACCCAAACTTAAATGATGTGTTCAGATTGACCCAAAAAACAGCCTATCAGCATATCATACAAAGTGTTTGAGACCCTACCTGCTCAGAAATGTTTTAGCATTATAAATTCTCTAGCTAGCAAGAACCAAAGCTTGGTGCCACCAAACGAGGACATAACAGACTATTTAAGCGAGCCAAGTGCTTTGCAGTAATTGCCAGAGGAAGTTCTAAAACATGGTGAAAATATAACCTGGGGAGATGACAGCACTGTGAAACTGCTTTTTAATCAGGCTAGTAGCAGGCCGGCCAATAGGGAAGGCATGACAGTTCATCAAAAGACTACAGCCAGTGTTTGGAATAATCTTAGAAATGAAGCTCATATTAAGTAGAAAGGCAACGGCAAGAAAAAAAACTTAAGCCCAGGGCCGGTTCCAGCCATAAGCAACATAAGCGGTCGCTTAGGGCCCTCAGCTGCTAGAGAGCCCCCCCGACCAACAATAAATAAATAAGAATAATAAACATTTTAGGAACTCAGTCAGGATCTCAACTAAGGAAAATATAAAAAGTGGATTAAACCAGGTGCCATTTCGAAATGTGTTTGTGCTTCAGCAGTATTTTTCTTGTTACGTCAGTCACTGACAGTCACTCAATGGTAGTTAGTCTAGCCAGGTATCTAAGCTTGTAGTCATGGCCGAATACTGCACGGGCACATGCCCAGAGGCCCTGACCTCCAGGGGGCCCCCATTGATTTTGTTAGTCATTCTCACTCAGATATCATATTGACATGGCATAAATCATGACAAAATGTGTAGAATTGCAGGAAATTAGCTTTAAAATAACAATTTATCTCCACTCCATGTCAAAATGTGTAGAATAACAGGAAGAGAGTAGAAAAGGGCCTAACCCCAGTCTTCAGTGTACACCGTAGCTGATGCATCACCAGCTATAAGTAGGGCCATGTTTTTTGCACAATCACGTGACACAGCAAGATTTGATCCAGTATTTTAAGCCTTTTCCAGAAATGAGAATTACATCAAACATGAAAGCGATTGTCTGAGGATGGTGCTGGACCATCTGACATAAAAAGATAAGGGGACAAGTTTGATGAAAAAGCTTTAAATAAAGATTCAAATCCAGGCATGTCACATGATTGCGCAAAACAAATCCCTAGCTATGCGTTCCTTTCACAAAGCCCTGACAGCAACAGAAGAGGAGGCAGTCACAGGTTGGCACGGCGACGCAACCACTGTCACTCTAAATACAATGCTGTTGTAACTTCTGCTCCCTGGGTGGCTCTTCGCCCCCAACACACACACAATCTTGCTGACTCACATCTAAAAACAAACTTACACCCAGTTGTTGCCAAGCAACAGCAATGCTCGCTTGAAAATAAATCAAGAGAAAAAAACTGAGGAAGGTGAGAGGAGGAGGGGGGGTGATACAGCTGTGTATTGTGAAATGATATTCTGGAGGGTCGAGGGAGGGGCTGGTCTCAAGAGCCCACAGCCAATCATCTGCCAGAGAGAGAGAGAGCCATCAGGAAGCATCAGTGGGAGAAGCTGAGATGTTGGGAAGCTTAGAGCACAGGTCAGAGCCTCAGCTTCGCTTATTATACACATCATACAGTCCACACAGCACAGCACAGCACAGCACAGCACAGCACACACACACACACACACACACACACACACACACACACACACACACACACACACACACACACACACAACATTACATCACTTTCAGGCATTATTGCTCTGACACACAGTAAGATGTAACACTGAGACGCTAACATAGAGAACAACACTATTAGACACGAGTGAAGTGGGTGTTTTAACTTGCTCTTTTAACCAGACCTGGGTTCTGTATTGGATTATTAGTTATTTAAAATACTTATTTTTTGTGTATTTTAATATTCTTAAATAATGTGGCCCAAATCAACTACTTCTATTGGAAGTATTTAAAAGTATATAAATAGCATAATATTTGAAAGTATTTTCAAATACTTATTTCAAATACTATTTTCAACAATGCAGTAATCAATAACAATGTAATACAAAACTAAAAAAATTTGAAAAACAAAAATACACAAGATATAAAAATAATAAAAAAACAGGATATAGTGTATCACAGGCAACAAATGAAACAGGGCAGCATCTAATGTCTGTGGAGAGGGACGAAGGATCGTGTTTAAACAACGTTTCACTCTCTTTCCTACCCAGGGATACTTTTGAAAACCAAAGGCTTACAGTATTAGTATGTTCAGCTGTGTAGAAACAAAGTGAAACAGAAAACCAAATGAAAACAACACTTGTGCTTTGCCTTTATAGAGTCACTCACTCCTGCTGTTTTCTATCACCAGTATGTCACTCAGTACTATGACCATGAAAGGTCATTGTACTGCAGCCGTCTGCTAAGTAGTGTACTCAGTATCTCAGAATGGCAGCTGATCATGTACGTAAACAGAGAGCAACAGGAAAACTGCAGAGAAACACTCAAAGCTAAACAGCCATATATCTTCTCTCTCTCTCCAGGGGCTATTCAAACTGTATAACATTCATCACCTGAGAACTATCAGGCCTCGGGGAGATCTAAAAAAAGCTTTTTGTATATCCAGTATGGTTACTTCATCAGGATGAGGCAATCTTCCAAGCCCAACTACAGCTTGAGATAACTGAAGCTCTTGACTATGCACAACAGCCTTAAAGATCTTAGTGACACTCCACTCTAGTAAATTAGAAATTAACAGAAATCTGCTCTTGAGAAAGCTTAAAGGGATACTGTGAGATTCTGGAAATTCTACATACCCAGGGTTAGATGAACTCGTGGATACCATTTGTATGTCTCCGCGTGCAGTATGAAGCAAGTTAGAAGTTGTTACGCAAGCCAATGCTAATTAGCGTTAGCGCAATGACTGGAAGTCTAAAGATACGGTAGCATCGAGCAGTATCTCTTTAACAATGCTGTGGAGAGCTTTTTCCAGTACTGAAGAGAATCCCTTATCCTATTTGTTAAGTGGGGGTTTTAGGCTCTCAATCTGATATTGTATTATCCTGTTGCAGCAGTCTTACAGTACCGTATGAGGTGGATTCTTACCTTTCTCTATAGAGGTGATGCCCATGGAGGGTTGTCCCAGGCTGGCCCTCCTCTCCCACTTGCCCTCGTCAGGGTTGTAGACCTCCACGGAGGACAGGGGGCTCTGCTGGAGGTCCATGCCCCCCATCACCATCACCTGACCCCCAAGGGCCACCGCCGACGCCCCCGCCCGGGCTGTAGGGAGCGGAGGAAGCTGGGTCCATGTCTGGCTCTCTATGTCCAGCACCTCAGCAGTGTCTAAAGGCAGGCCTGTTTCACTGCATCCTCCCAGAACATAGAGCAGGCCACCGTGGAACACAGGGGTGCAGTAGACCCTGCATGAGGACATGGGGGGGAACACCTCCCAGTACAGGGACTTGACAGAGCTCACTGCCATCTCAAGTACAGGCATCTCTCCTGAGGCTGGCAGTGGTGGTGGGTCATTACAACACGGAGGGGGTGGGGGGAAACGGACAAACAAAAACAACAAAGAGAGAAGCAGGGGCACTGCGGAACAGCCTCCTTTCTTGCTGCGCTGCTACATGATGCCCTGTCTAAAACGAGAGAGGGAGTGTGACAGAGAGAGAGAGAGAGAGGGGGGGGGGGGACTACCTCAGCAATCTGCCAGATGCCTCCACTCCACTCTACCAAATGTTTTATTCATTTATTACTGATGTCTTAGTGCAGGAGACCATCTGCCCTTTCTTTCCCTGTATTCACTCCATCCAAGGGCCTTTCTTTCCCTGTATTCACTCCATCCAAGGGCCTTTCTTTCCCTGTATTCACTCCATCCAAGGGCCTTTCTTTCCCTGTATTCACTCCATCCAAGGGCCTTTCTTTCCCTGTATTCACTCCATCCAAGGGCCTTTCTTTCCCTATATTCACTCCATCCAAGGGCCTTTATCTTGGTAAAAAGAATCACTGCAGTTGATTGGTGTGTGCTACTCTCCAGGGAGGAATATGTTTTGTGAAGGCTTCCTGTGGCGAACACACTTAAAAGGTGTGCCTGGCTTTATGCGTAATCCCTGTGAAATGTTATTGTCAAGTGGGAGATTGAGCTAGATCATAAAACTGGGGAGTAAAATGAACCTGTGATCACGTTCTCAGCCAAAGGCAATCATCATGGGCTAAGCTACTATATGAATCGGGTGAAGAGGGTAATGACAAAAAGAAGAAAAACCAAACAAAGTCTTTAAATGAAAACTCTGAGTATAATGGGAACAAGGTCTCGGGGTCGGACAGAATCTTTCTAATCAGAC
The DNA here is from genome assembly GCF_965601325.2 of Salmo salar. NCBI lineage: Eukaryota > Metazoa > Chordata > Actinopteri > Salmoniformes > Salmonidae > Salmo > Salmo salar. Next base: position 14,518,468 of record NC_138303.1, on the reverse strand, counting down.
CAAAACGCTAAATCCCAGAAGGCAGCTGTCAACGGTCGACTGGGGCTGAGGAGTACCGTCTGTCCCACTTGGACACAGTGAGGCTCCCACAGAGATACCTGGCCTGTGTAGAGGAAAAAAACAGCCAGGCCTCTGACCCTGTGGAAGATTCAGCCGTGGACAGCCAGCACTGTGACATTTACAGTCAGGGCCAGGCCAGGAGGTCCAGGGGGGAGGTAGAGATCTGGAACAGCACAACCCACACACCAGCAGCACGACCCACTCCAAAGGTCACTGTTTCCTCTGGGACTTTCAGGGATTGGATCGCACCGACAGAAAGTGTCATTGGCACGCAAGCATTGTTAATTATTTAAAAGGAGAGAGTATGTGACAGGAATGGGTGTTGTAGAAGGAGAGGAAAATAAAAGGTATAGGGAAGAGAAGTGAGAAAAGAGGGAGATACAGGTAAAAATAAAAAGATAGAAGGGGGAAAAAACAGACAGGGAAAGACAGGTATGGGTAGATGTAGAGAGATCCTTAGAGACACGCTGGTGCGAGGCTACCGGAGTCTGAGTCCGTCTGAAACAGCTATGATGAGGATGCAGGGAGTAGTTTGTCGACCCAGAGAGAGCGGACGCACAGATATCTCCTCAGAGATCACCTGGTGTGTTAACAGAATGAGGAGGCTTTATCAGAGGAAACCCCCGTCTGCTTCTGCACAGCCTTCACAGGTGTATCACAGATATCTCCTCAGAGATCACCTGGTGTGTTAACAGAATGAGGAGGCTCTATCAGAGGAAACCCCCGTCTGCTTCTGCACAGCCTTCACAGGTGTATCACAGATATCTCCTCAGAGATCACCTGGTGTGTTAACAGAATGAGGAGGCTCTATCAGAGGAAACCCCCGTCTGCTTCTGCACAGCCTTCACAGGTGTATCACAGATATCTCCTCAGAGATCACCTGGTGTGTTTACAGAATGAGGAGGCTCTATCAGAGGAAACCCCCGTCTGCTTCTGCACAGCCTTCACAGGTGCATCTTCCTCTTTAGGCTTCGTGTGTATCCACCTCGGACACTCTGAACACTCCGGAACTCTGGGCCTCGTTGTTAAATCACAACGTACCTATGTATTCCTGAACAGTGCACTAGGCCTATGTGTTAGTTCAGTTGAGACATCATTAAACAAACAAATGAGCTGGAAACACAACGCCTTTTCAGCACTGCAGGCAAAATACTAAAACAGTTGGCCAGAGGTGAAAGCAAACTTTTTTTCCCCCTTCGTAATCAGAGTTGGTGGATTACAAATGCAGGAGGGTTGTTATAGAGACAGGACTTGTTTGTATTCCAGGAGCAGAAATCTGACTCTTCCACGGCAATCTCTTGTTGCTGTTACTCAGTAGTTGGTGTAGTCCAGGGGTGATTGGAGGAGAAGGGTGGAGTTGTGTTGCGGCAGAACAGGTCGTGGAGGAGCTTACCTAAGCTATCACTGCTACAGGAGGAGAAAAAACAAACAAGACAGAACAAGAGAAAAAGCATCAATTAACTTGTAGGTATACCGTGGAGAGATAAAAAGATGGAGAGATACAGAATGAGAGAGAGAGAACCAGTACTGCCTCCTCAGGTAGGACTACAGATTATGTAATTAGATCTGGCTAAACCAAATCCCAACAAAACGAACCACAGCGCAATCAACTCCGTTCACCACAACAGTCAGATGCTCTTTTGATGATTCCCCTCACATTGAAAAGGACATCAGCAACAGGAAATAGGCTTGACTTCATTCATTGGTACATCTATAATCGCCACATTGTTCTAATCTAGTGCCGCTATATTTTCCCGTGGAGTAGGTCGCGGATATTATTGTTTTTGTCCCCCAAACCATTTGAGCTGCAGCGTGTGACCTTAATCTAGATTTCATCTCGTTGATGTGTTTTCCTCTCAATAGGAGAATTCAAAGCCCTTGACTGCAGGCTCAGTCAAGGCCCCTAATACTGAGATCAGTACCATGACAACAACACTATAACATAAAGGCTTTTATATACACCTCGCTCACTTAACATCTCTTTATGTGTCAGACAGTCAACAGATGTTAACATTATATTCTTCAAAAAGTACATGTACTCTATACGAATACCAAGTAAATATTTCTAAAACAATACATGTAAACAGTAGTATCTTTGAAAGGCAGATATTGCATTGAGAGTTTCAGATACTGTGGACTATGCTACATCGGTTTGGACGTGCAAATGCAAATGAAAAACGTCAACAGAAATCTTAATATAGCTTATCTACATGTCTTTAATGTGTAAATTCTGTCTTTTCACGACTGTATTCCACCTCCTTTTGTTATCTTCTGAGGCCCTTTCCCTCTTTCCCCTCTTTTCATCCCTTTATTTCCCTGTGACCCCCACCCCCCCCCCCCCCCCCTCATCTCTTTGAGCAGACAGAGACCCTATGAAACAGGGAGAGAGAACGAGAGAGACAGAGACAGATACGGTCTGGCTTCAGACCAAGTATCCTACTCCCAGCCACTGAAACACAATCAGAACTCCAGCCCTAGCAAACCACAATTGGTTCTTTGAAAGTTCCCAGAACATTTGTTAGGTCGCGGCAAATATTCTCGTAACACAAAAACCTGTCCAGTCGTGCTGATGATTATACAATGTTAGTATAAGACATTCGCCTGATGTTGCAAGAACATTCCTAGAACACATTTTGTCTGTTCTTTATAGGTTCCCCAGAATGTTTCAGTAGGATGTCTGTGGGAACAGTCTGGTGGGAACATTGTGGAGACATCACAAAAACTGTCCAGTTGTTTGGATGATTCTACAATGTTTCTTTTAGGGTGCAAAAAACATTCACCTGATGTTACAAGATCAAATCAAATGTATTTATAAAGCCCTTTTTACCTCAGCAGATGCCACAAAGTGCTTATACAGAAACCCAAACAGCAAGCAATGCAGATGTAGAAGCACGTTCTCAGAACACATTTAGTCTGTTCTTTAAAGGTTCCCAGAATGTTTCATTAGGTTGTGTGGAACAGTCTAGTGTTCAGTAGGTTCCCAAAACACAAAATATGCTCAGTTGTGATGACTTTCATGCAATGTTTAAGTGAGGTTGCACAGGACATTCCTATAAATGTTGTAGAACACTTGGTCTAAGTTTTTAAAGGTTCCCAGAACATTTAATTAAGTTATGGGAGTTGTCTGGAATGTTAAAACAATATTGTTGTGATATTGTAATAACATTTAAATATCCACAGAATATTCCCACAATGTTCCACAATTTCAAAATAATTAAATTTTTATGACGTTCATAACATTTGTTTTAGGTTTATCATAACATTCCATTGATGTTCACGCAATATTTTATCTTGTCTTGGAGGTTCTCAGAATATTTCGAAACCGTTATATTTAAGTTTTACCTAATATTACCACAACATTGTCAGCATGAACATTTGTAGAACCTTTAAATACATTAGAATACATACCCATTATGTTTCCCTCCAGATTGAATGGCTTTTCAATCTGGAGGAGGTTATTTCTATCTTATTAAAGTGTTCCCATCCTCTTTGTATGTTGTGTACTTGTAACACTGTGTTTTCATCACATGTTGAGAAAGTTTTATGAAATGTGATTTTAGTTGGATAGAACTTTAAATAACTTGTTGTCTTAAATACAGGCTCTGAACCTTCAAACTACATGATATTTTTTTTTTTTTATCTCAATTTCAATCAAAACACATACAATCATGCAATACGCATTCTGAAAAATTATAATACATAATAAAAATACAAAACCGAAGGTTCAATGAAATAATATTTTATTGATTTAAAAAGGTTAATTGTAGCCATTTTTTACATCAATATCAAATCATTTCTGGCTAACAATAAAGTAACGCAATAGCAATAGCAAAGAGCAAAATTATAAAATACATTACACAGCATAAGAAGATGATGGGAACATTTAAATATTTCAGAAACGTTGTTCTATGTCCTGATTGACCATATTAGACAAAAAAGAATCTGGCTGCATTTCGAAAGATTCCATCCCAGATGTTCTTTAACCCTGTTTCTAAAAAATGTAAAAGTGAAATACAGGCTCAGACATACTCTACTAAAATAGAGGAAGTCTTTATTTCATCCAGATTCATAAATCAAGGGAGAAAAGTAGCATTTTCACAAACTGTGAAAAATAAAATGTACTGTTCAACCTTTTTTTTTTTAAAAGCACTTAATATAATTCCTACTTTAAAACATGGTCCCCAATGTCTTATTTTTCATGATCTGAAAAACTAAAGTGATCCTAGATCAGCACTCATAGTCCTGGATACCTTGTAAATATGGGAAAAGATGTACACAGCATTTAAAGAGGATAGATGAAGTGATGGTGAATAAACCAAGTTACCTGTATTTCCCTGGGTTAGTTAGAGTGCCTATAGAGTAAGTCAACACGCCATTGAACTTTTTTCATATTTTGTTACATTACAAAGTGGGATTAAAATGAATTTATTGTTTTTTTTTTTGTTATTGATCTACACAAAATACTCCATAATGTCAAAGGGAAAAGAAAATGCGATACATTTTTTACAAATTCATAAAAATCTATAAAAATCTAATAACTAAAATATAGTTGTTGCATACGTATTCAACCCCTTTGTTTAGGCAAGTCTACATGAATTAAAAAGTAACATCTGGCTTAACAAATCACATAAGTTAAATGGACTCTCTGTGTGAAATAATAGGGGTCGACATTATTTTTTTAATGACTACCCCTTCCTCTGTTCCCCACACATACAACACCTGTAAGGTCATTCAGTAAAGTATTGAATTTCAAGCACCGATTCAACTACAAAGACCTCACAAAGAAGGGCAGTGATTGATAGACTGGTAACAATAACAAATCAGACATTGAATATACACTACATGGACAAAGTTATGTAGACACCCCTTAAAATGATTGGATACGGCTATTTCCGCCACACCCATTGCTGACAGGTGTATAAAATCGAGCACACAACCATGCAATTTCCATAGACAAATATTCAGAGCAGCATTTAGAGCAGCTCACCAAGCCGCTCATAGATCACTGCACCTGTACATAGCCCATCTGTAAACAGCCCATCTATCTACCTACCTCATCCCCATAGTGCATTTATTTATTTATCTTGCTCCTTTGCACCGCAGTATCTCTACTTGCACATTCATCTTCTGCACATCTACCATTCCAGTGTTTAATTGTAATTACTTCGCCACCATGGCCTATTTATTGCCTTAACTTACCTCATTTGCACTCACTGTATATAGACTTTTTGTTATCTTTTGTTCTACTCTATTATTGACTGTATGTTTTGTTTATTCCATGTGTAACTCTGTGTTGTTGTATGTGTCGAATTGCTATGCTTTATCTTGGCCAGGTCGCAGTTGCAAATGAGAACTTGTTCTCAACTAGCCTACCTGGTCAAATAAAGGTGAAATAAAAAATATTAAAAAAACATTACTGTAGAAGTGTTAGGAAACATATTACATTCTTATTTACACTAAAATTTACTCCAAAATGACACAATACATTATTTAACATTCATTTCTATTGGGCACAAAATAATCTGAAACACAAACAAAACAGCAAATGCATCCAACAAATGTGTAGAGTCACAAGCTTGATGTAGTCATTGCATGCTATGAATGTGGGACCAAATACTTTTTACTACTTTAATACACATACAAGTAAATTTGTCCTAATACTTTTGTCCCCATAAAATGGGGGCCTACGTACAAAAAGTGCCGTCCTTTCTAATCCAAAGGGTATCATTTCAAATCCAAAGTGCTGGAGTACAGAGCCAAAACAAAACAATGCGTCACTGTCACAATAATTACGGAGGGCACTGTAGATTGGGGGAAAGGCCCTGCGATACACGGGCATCCTGTCCAGGGTGAGTACTTGTACATCAAGCTGCCTCCCGCTATGGAGACAGGAGCCTATGAGCCATTCTGGCTCACATAAGACAAAAAAAAGGCTTAAATCAAACAAATGGTATTTGTCACATGCTTCGTAAACAACAGGTGTAACTAACAGTGAAATGCTTCCTTATGGGGCCTTCCCAACAATGCAGAGAGGAAAAACAAATCATATAAAAATAATAACACTAGCAATAAATACAAAATGAGTAACAATATCTTGGCTGTATACACAGAGTACCAGTATCAAGTTGATGTGCAGGGGTATGAGGTAATTGAGGTGAATAAACTCAGAAAAAAAAGAAACGTCCTCTCACTGTCAACTGCATTTATTTTCAGCAAACTTAACATGTGTATATATTTGTATGAACATAACAAGATTCAACAACTGAGACATAAATTGAACAAGTTCCACAGACATGTGACTACAGACATGGAATAATGTGTCCCTGAACAAAGGGGTGGTCAAAATCAAAAGTAACAATCAGTATCTGGTGTGGCCACCAGCTGCATTAAGTACTGCAGTGCATCTCCTCCTCATGGACTGCACCAGATTTGCCAGTTCTTGCTGTGAGATGTTACCCCACTCTTCCATCTGCAAGTTCCCAGACATTTCTGGGGGGAATGGCCCTAGCCCTCACCCTCCGATCCAACAGGTCCCAGACGTGGTTAATGGGATTGAGATCCGGGCTCTTCGCTGGCTATGGCAGAACACTGACATTTCTGTCTTGCAGGAAATCACACACAGAACGAGCAGTATGGCTGGTGGAACTGTCATGCTGGAGGGTCATGTCAGGATGAGCCTGCAGGAAGGGTACAACATGAGGGAGGAGGATGTCTTCCCTGTAACGCACAGCGTTGAGATTGCCTGCAATGACAACAAGCTCAGTCTGATGATGCTATGACACACCGCCCCAGACCATGACGGACCCTCCACCTCCAAAACGATCCCGCTCCAGAGTACAGGCCTCGGTGTAACGCTCATTCCTTCGACGAAAAACGCGAATCTGACCATCACCCCTGATGAGACAAAACCGCGACTCGTCAGTGAAGAGCACTTTTTGCCAGTCCTGTCTGGTCCAGCGATGGTCGGTTTGTGCCATAGGCGAAGTTGTTGCCGGTGATGTCTGGTGAGGACCTGCCTTACAACAGGCCTACAAGCCCTCAGTCCAGCCTCTCTCATCTTATTGTGGACAGTCTGAGCACTGATGGAGGGATTGTGCGTTCCTGGTCGGGCAGTTGTTGTTGCCATCCTGTACCTGTCTCGCAGGTGTGATGTTCGGATGTGCTGATCCTGTGCAGGTGTTGTTACACGTGGTCTGCCACTGCGAGGACGATCAGCTGTCCGTCCTGTCTCCCTGTAGAGCTGTCTTAGGCGTCTCACAGTATGTGATGTGTCCGTCTTCACTTGTAGACTGTGAGAAAGACCCGATCACGTGACAGAGAGCCATTTGAGTGAGAGGTGCTTCAGCACGCAGCCGGGAGAAGAGAAATATAATTATTATATTCACCCCAAGGGCACTGCCCGCAAAAGGCATGGATTTTTTTGGGGGGGGGGGCATTATGGCCACACAAAGGGTATGCAGTCGGGAAATTCGAGGCATTAACAAGCACTTGGCAAATTGTGAACAAGAGACGGATGAAGTGTGTACAGCTTGCGTCAAAAAACTAAGCAGAGCTCATGCCTTTCATGCAACTTTTTTCAAATCATCATTAGTCTCATCATTAGAATATATAAAAAATCTAAACATATAGTCCAACGTTTGTATCACAACTAAAAGTTACATAAATAACTCTAAATGAAGCATATAGGAGTACATGTTTTTCAGAATAGCCGCATATGCGCACTCCCTCAAATCCTTTGGAGAAAATATATATATTCAATTGTATTCTTCATACTATAAAATATTTATTATGATGTTACATGGATTTATTAGACTTTTAAAAATGTAGATGTTCAAAAGGTCTGCATCAGTGGCTTGTAGGCTATGCTTGGAAGACTGGAGATGCTAAATGTGTTTGTTAATTAACAGTCAATTACTGCTGCAGAAATGCTTTGGTACCCTTCCCCAGATCTGTGTCTCGACACAATCCTGTCTCGGAACTCTAGAGAAAATTATTTCGACCTCATGGCTTAGTTTTTGCTCTGACATGCACTGTCAACTGTGGGACCTTAAATAGTCAAGTGTGTGCCTTTCCAAATCATGTCCAATCAATTGAATTTACCACTGGTGGACTCCAATAAAGTTGTATAAACATCTCAAGGGTGATCAATGCAAACAGGATGCACCTGAGCTCAATTTCGAGTCTCATAGTAAACGGTCTGAATACTTATGTAAATAATATATTTCAGTTTTTTTACTTTTAATACCTCTGAAAAAATTTCTAAAAACCCATTTTTGCTTTTTCATTTTTGGGTATCGTGTGTAGATTGATGAGTAAATATGTGTATTTAACCTATTTTTGAATAAGCCTTTAACGTAACAAAATGTGGAAAAAGTCAATAGTGCTGAATTTTCCAAATGCACTGTAAATTCGCTTACAATGAAAAAGCAAGGTCATCATTTTCTAATGTTTAGGCCTATCATAGCAAGAATGTAGCCAGCTACATTTCCTAATGTTTTGCTTAAAGTTAATCTTGCATTTTACCGGGGAAAAATAGACTAGCTAAACTGAGAAAGTACAAGAAAAATGTAGCTACACATCAGTCAAAGCACTGTCTGCTGATAGAATGCCCATTTGTGAATTCTCATCCGAGTTTAGAAGTTTATCTGAAGGACAAAATTGCCGACCAGAAATTACAATAACAAGCATTTTAGATCTGCATTTACAAAACGCAGCAAGATATTTCTTATGCTTTTTATATTTTTTTCCTGAGTGAAAAACTGAATTCTGAGTTAACACAATCCCTAAGTTTAACTTGTTGCCTAAGCAAGTGGCTGAATTATTAAGGTGGCATGTCATCATATTGTGTTAGCTTCGAGAAGTCAAAGCCCTTTGGATGAGTTGTTTGTACAACTGCCATCTTGATTTCCTTGCGTTTTTTCTCTTCTCTGTTGTCGGCCCGTCAGCTTCTCTCCCCTCTTCTCAGAGCAGGCAGGTCCGTTGCCCTAGGAGGGCCCCACGTTGTGCAGTAAGCTGGTAATACCGTAAATGCCGAGGTTAGAGAAGGATGTCGGTATGACGATATGAACATCTGGATACCACCTAACATATCTAAATGCTGTGGGGGTAAATTATTTCACACTGATCAGTGCGGCGGTAAATTGCTTTCTTCAAAGGATATCCTTAAATCCCTCCTTGGAGAAGCTTGCACTTCCTCTCTAACTTCACAGGAGGTCTAAATACAAAATGCACAGCATTTCCTTTCATTGCAGTAAGTAAAACAATACTGCAAATTAACCCTGAAAGTTAAAAAGGTTTGATGTTATTGTGGAAAACAACAAAATGTTTTAAAGACGTTCTACTTTAGCTACATTGTCAGAAACACACATTGTCTTTGGTAGTCATCATATCCCTTTAACTGTTGGCATTACAGTATGTTCAACATGTTTCTGGTTCTCTGGGCAACTAGCTACTAAATCAAATCAAATCTTCTTTGTCACATACACATGTTTAACAGATGTTATTGCAGGTGTAGCGAAATGCTTGTGTTTCTATCTTCAACAGTGCAGTAATATCTAATAATTCACAACAATACACACAACCTAAAATTAAAATAATAGACTTAAGAAATATATAAATATTAGGATGAGCAATGTCGGAGTGGCATAGACTAAAATACAGTAGAATGGAATACAGTATATACATATGAGATGAGTAAAGCAAAAATATGTAAACATTATTAAAATTACTAGTGTCCCATTATTAAAATGGCCAGTGATTTCAAGTCTATGTATATGAGGCAGCAGCCTCTAAGGTGCAGGGTTACGTAACCAGTTGGAAACCGCCTAGTGATGGCTATTTAACAGTCTGATGGCCTTGAGATAGAAGCTGTTTTTCAGTCTCTCGGTCCCAGATTTGATGCACCTGTACTGACCTCGCCTTCTGGATGATAGTGGGGTGAACAGGCAGTCGCTCGGGTGGTTGTTGTCGTTGATTATCTTTTTGTCCTTCCTGTGACATCGGGTGCTGTAGGTGTCCTGGAGGGCAGGTAGTTTGTCCCTGGTGATGCGTTGGGCAGACCGCACCACCCTCTGGAGATGCCTGCAGTTGTGGACGGTGCAGTTGCCATACCAGGAGGTGATATAGCCCGAGAGGATGCTCTCAATTGTGCAGCTGTAATAGTTTGAGGGTTTTAGGTGCATATACACATTTCTTCAGCCGGCGCTGTTGCACCTTCTTCACCACACTGTTTGTGTGGGTGGACCATTTCAGTTTGTCAGTGATGTGTACACCGAGGAACTTGAAGCTTTCCACCTGCTCCTCTGCGGTCCCATCGATGTGGATAGGGGCGTGCTCCCTTTGCTGCTTCCTGAAGTCTACAATCAGCTCCTTTGTTTTGTCGACATTCAGTGAGAGGTTATTTTCCTTGCACTACACCCCCAGGGCCCCCCCTCGCTCTGTAGGCTATCTCGTCATTGTTGGTAATCAGTCCTACTACTGTTGTGTCATCTGCAAACTTGATGATTGAGTTGGAGGCGTGCATGGCCACGCAGTCATCGGTGAACAGGGAGTATGCTGTGTTGAATGCTGAGCTATAGTCAATGACCAGCATTCTTAAATAGGTATTCCTCTTGTCTAGATGGGACAGGGCAGTGTGCAGTGCGATGGCGGTAAGCAAATTGAAGTGGGTCTAGGGTGTCAGGTAAGGTAGAGGTGATATGATCCTTAACTAGCCTCTCAAAGCATTGAGTGCTATGGGGCAATAGTCATTTAGTTCAGTTACCTTTTCTTTCTTTGGTACAGGAACAATGGTGGACATCTTGAAGCAAGTGGGGACAGCAGACTGGGATAGGAAGAGATTGAATATGTCCGTAAACACTCCAATCAGCTGGTCTGCGCATGCTCTGAGGACGCAGCTAGGAATGCCGTCTGGGCCGGCAGCCTTGCGAGGGTTAACACGCTTTAATGTCTTACTCACGTCGGTCACAGAGAAGGAGAGCCCACAGACCTTGGTAGCAGGACGCGTCAGTGGCAGTGTGGAATCCTCAAAGCGGGCGAAGAAGGTGTTAAGCTTGTTCGGATGCAAGACGTCGGTGTCCGCGACATGGCTGGTTTTCTCTTTGTAATCCATGATTGTCTGTAGACCCAACCACATACGTCTTGTGTCTGAGCCGTTGAATTGCGACTCCGCTTTGTCTCTATACTGACATTTTGCCTGTTTGATTGCGTTACAGAGGGAATAACTACACTGTTTGTATTCAGCCATCTTCCCAGTCCCCTTGCCATGGTTAAATGCGGTGGTTCGCGCTTTCAGTTTTGTGTGAATGCTGCCATCTATCCACGGTTTCTGGTTAGGGTAGGTTTAACCTGTTGTGGTATAGGGGGCAGTATTTTCACGGCCGGATAATAAACGTACCCGATTTAATCTGGTTACTACGCCTGCCCAGAAACTAGAATATGCATATAATTAGTAGATTTGGATAGAAAACACTCAAAAGTTTCTAAAACTGTTTGAATGGTGTCTGTGAGTATAACAGAACTCATATGGCAGGCCAAAACCTGAGAAGATTCCATGCAGGAAGTGCCCTGTCTGACAATTTGTTGTCCTTCTGTTGCATCTCTATCGACATTACAGCATCTGTGGTGTAATGTGACACTTTCTAAGGCTTCCATTGGCTCTCTAAAGCTGCCAGAAAGTGGAATGGGGTGTCTGCTGTCTCTGGGCAAAGTACAGCAGCTCTGTTTGCGAGTGGTCAGCCTGGGACAGTGAGACTGAGATGCGCGTTCACGAGACTTCTCCATTTTTTTCTTTCAGCCTTTGAATGAATACAACGTTGCCCGGTTGGAATATTATCGTATGCTAGTTCTGAACATCACATGCTAATGTAAAAAGCTGGTTTTTGATATAAATATGAACTTGATTGAACAAAACATGCATGTATTGTATAACATAATGTCTAGGAGTGTCATCTGATGAAGATCATCAAAGGTTAGTGCTGCATTTAGCTGTGTTTTGGGTATTTGTGATGCATGCTAGTTGCTTGGAAATGGCTGTGTGGTTTTTTGTGTCTATGTACTCTCCTAACATAATCTAATGTTTTGCTTTCGCTGTAAAGCCTTTTGGAAATCAGACAACGTGGTTCGATTCAGGAGAAGTGTATCTATAAAATGGTGTAAAATAGCCCTATGTTTGAGAACTTTGAATTATGACATTTTGTGGTTTTAAATTTGGCGCTCTGATTTGTCACTGGCTGTTGAATAGTGTGGGACGATTTCATCCCACCTCTCCTAGAGAGGTTAAAATAGTCACAGTGGGTACAACATCACCTATACACTTCCTGATAAACTCAGTCACCGTATATGTGTATTCGTCAATGTTATTCTCAGAGGCTACCCGGAACATATCCCAGTCTGCGTGATCAAAACAATCTTGACGCGTCAATTCCGATTGGTCAGACCAGCGTTGAAAAGTCCTTAGCACAGGCACTTCCTGTTTGAGTTGCAGCCTATAGGAAGGAAGGAGCAAAATGGAGTCGTGATCAGATTTGCCGAAGGGAGGGCGGGGGAGGGCCTTGTAGGCATCCTGGAAGTTGGAGTAGCAGTGGTTGAGTGTTTTAGCAGCACGAGTACTACAGTCAATATGTTGATAGAACTTCGGTAGCATTTTCCTCAAATTTGCTTTGTTAAAATCCCCTGCTACAATAAATGCGGCCTCAGGATATGTGGTTTCCAGTTTGCATAAAGTCCAGTGAAGTTCTTTGAGGGCCGTCGGGGTATCGGCTTGAGGGGGGATATACACGGCTGTGACTATAACCGAAGAGAATTCTTTTGGGAGGTAATACGTTCGACATTTGATTGAGGTATTCTAGGTCAAGTGAACAAAAAGACTTGAGTTTCTATATGTTATCACAATCACACCATGAGTGGTTAATCATGAAATATACACCCACGCCTTTCTTCTTCCCAGAGAGTTTTTTATTCCTGTCTGTGCGATATACTGAGAACCCAGCTGGCTGTATGGACAAAGACAGTATATCCAGAGAGAGCCATGTTTCCGTGAAACAGGGTATGTTACAATCCCTGATGTCTCTCTGGAAGGAAATTCTCGCCCTGAGCTCGTCTACATATTATTATCCAGAGACTGAATATTAGCGAGTAATATACTCGGAAGCGGTGGATGTGTGAGCGCCTCCTGAGTCGGACTAGAAGTTCACTCCGAATACCTCTTTTCCACCGGCAGTGTTTTGGATCAGCCTCTGGAATCAGTTAAATTGCACTGGGGGTTAGGAACAAAGGATCCAATTTGGGAAAGTCGTATTCCCGGTCGTAATGCTGGTGAGTTACCGCTGCTCTAGTATCCAAAAGTTATTTCCGGCTGAATGTAATAACACCAAAAATTTCCTGGGCTAATAATATAAGAAATAGCACACAAACAAAATACTGCAAAGTTACGTAGGAGCAGAGCTGCCCTATCTGTCGGCGCCATCTTGATTGTATCCATACTAATGAGACTAGATCCATCACATCGTAGAACTAATCGAAGCGTCATCACAAAGCTCTGCCTGCCCCGACCCCAAAGACAAGAGTGATTCACAGCCAGAGGAACCCGCAGAAACACACAGAGGATGGATGACTTCAGCGAGGGTGAGAAATAATTTACAGTTCGACAGTACACACACACACACACACACACACACACACACACACACACTAATTAATATTATGAACAAGAGAGCGAGAGAGAGACGGAGAGTAATATGATGGATGGTGAATTTGCATTTGACTTTAAGATAGAGAGAGGGGTGGTGGCGGGAGAGAGAGTAGGAGAGAGAGTAGGAGAGAGAGAGAGTAGGAGAGCGAGAGTAGGAGAGAGAGAGAGAGAGAGAGAGAGAGAGAGAGAGAGAGAGAGAGAGAGAGAGAGAGAGAGAGAGAGAGAGAGAGAGAGAGAAATATATGTACTATGAGCTAGAGCATGTTTGTATGTAAAGCTCACAGCTTTATCTGCCACTTTGATCAAACAGCAGGATAAATGGCCACTGGTGGACCTTAGGTCAGCTGTCCAATCAGACACTTCACTGGCCCACACCATGAAGACAGTCCAGCCGCCTGGGATAATCAGAACTTCAGACCCTTGTAATAACAAGCACCACACAACAGAGACGTGACCCTAGGCTCACATACAAGGGGAAGAAATACCCATGAGCCAGATTAAGTCCTTCCTGGGTTCCTCCACCGGTCCCCATCATCCTACTCTCATCAGTAGTAAAGTGATGTTTGAACTCTGCATGTGAAGCTTTAGGGCTCTATTGGATTGCTGAAGCATTACAGATTGCGCAATGATTGCGCAATATTATATATTTTTTTTAAAGGTAATTTTCAATGGAGTCGACATATGCAGCGTTTACCGTGAATTTGTATTTGTTTATATCTTTATTTTATTTAACTTGGCAAGTGAAGTGAACGCAGTCACCACAAACGTGGGAACATGGCCTTTAAATTGAAATCACGCTGTAAAGCTGAACTTGCGTGATAAGGATTGAATAGAGCCTTTAGTCTATCCAGTCTAAGAAGAGAACTGAGCAGGATTCCACTGAAGAAGTGTTTGGAACCGAACAGAGAGCGATAAAGAGAGAGATGGTCATTATAAAAGTGCCCTCCTCCTAGCCCTATCTGAAGAGCTACAGGTAAACCTGTTCCAGCGCAGGGTAACAAGAGCTATTATCAAGTCTAATCTCCCACCACCGGCATTATACAGTGTTAGTGACAGTCATCATGACAGAGGGAGTGTCGGACAGACACTTCCCTGATAACAGTGTCCACAGCAGCCAGAGAGGGAGGGAGAGAGAGAGGAAATAGGAGACCACCGCAGCTAAATCTGTAGCTAACAAGGCACTTGTGGAGACAAAACACATATCCATTCACTGATGAAAATGTCTCCATAGAGAGCAAGCAGAGCAGCGCTGGCACATTCTCCGTTGGCAGCAGCTTTTTGCCATGACTGGGTGGGCGTCTAGGGACTTATATTCCGTTCAGCTCATACTGCTGAACCTTGATTCCCCTGGGCCTCATGTCCTCTTTAAATAGATAGAAGGATGTGAGATAGAAGGATGTGTGAGAGAGAGAAAGAAAGAGAGAGAGAGAGAACTAAAATGGGGGGAAAACAGAGAAAATGAGAGAGGGTGTGTGAAAGAAGAGCATGAATAAAAAGAAGAGATCCAGGGAGAGAAATAGAGGGAGACGTGATAAAAAGAAACAGCTGAAAACCAACTGAGAGATACAGTAAGGATAGAATAGGAAATTAAGAAAAGCAATGGGAGTCAACAAAAAGACATGCAGTGAATCATATTGTATAGTGGGCTGAGGCCGTTTACCCAACACTAACATCTTGCTTTTACTACCCCCTCTCCTCTCCCAGGGCACTTTCTAATGGAACCCCACGGCTCCCAACGGGCATAGCAACAAGCTTTCTAAAAGCGTCACAGAAACACTGCACGCCACTTTATGAAGTTCCCTGAGTTCCTGAGGCCAGGGAGAGGAAAGAGCAAGCAGTTCTCTAACAACATTAATAACCGTGCTGGGTATAGGATTAGCCGCTTATGAACTTGATTGAAGAGGTCAAATATGCTAGGGAGAAATCTGTTCCCCTCTGCAGGATATCAATTAATTGAATATTGCAGAACATTACACCATCTGCAGCAGGGCAATTACACATTTCCCCATCAGACTGTCCTGATAAACCAACAGAGATGTGTGCGTGTGTACGCATGTGCATGCATGTGTTCGTCTGAACGTGTGAATGTGTAGTAGTTAAGAATGTAGTGTTATAGAATTATCGTATTAGTAAAGGGTGTCATTCCTGATCGGCAGAAAGTCATCTAATAGCTCCTCTAATAGCCTCTCAAACCTTCCTCTAGCCTTCCTACCTCATTCCCAAGACTAGTTATTGAAGGATGGCTTGTGTCAAACTATCTTTCACACCCCGTATGATTTATGAGGGGGACAGGACTTCACACTAGGGTGTGAATATCACACTAATGTGACTTATGGAAGGCTAGGCCCGAGGATCACAACAAGCCCTTCTCTCACACGCACACACACACACACACACTAAAAGTCGATCATAATAAACTAGTCAGATCAAAGGTGTTTACATACAACACCTGGCGACCACGTGGTTATTTAATTTCATTACTTACATTTTATTACCTCATTACCTCATAAATCATGAGGTGTGAAATACAGTTTGACAGAACAAACCCAACATCATGTGAAGTCACATGGGTGTGAGATTCACATCCTAGTGTAAAGTCCCGCCCCCTTCATAAATCAAGGAGGTGTGAAAGTTTGACAGAAGCCACCTTACAACAGCTACTCTTGGGGATTTCAATCAGGAAATAACTTTCTGTAAAAAAGATAGATCGGGAAATCCGTACAGGGAAAACCTGGAATGTATAGTATCCATGGCGGAGGGATAGCAACTCATCCCTGGTGCCAACCCTCCAGATGTTCAAAAGGAGAAGCTTGGGCACAGATAACTATTTTAATTGGTTAAGCAGTCAAATGTTAGTGCATTTGCTAATGTGTCTCCTGGGTTCGGGCTCCTCTCTAAAATCAAACCTATTAGGGGAGAGTGGGATAAATTGAGCCAACCTTGTTTTTAGGAATCATATTCAAAATGTATAATTTGACCAAATAATAATACTTTCATAGAGTCTGTGAAGGAAGAAACCACATGGAAAAAGTGGTAAGCAAGTTAGGTCCCCAGAAAATATTTTTCACCAAGTCAAATGAATTGATTGTGTTAGAGGTTTCATGATGCTTGTATCTAAACCAAAGTAGATAATTTTAAGATTGTTCTATACATTAGTTGCGGTCTCTATAAGCTTATTTATGAGGTCCTAAACCTAGCATGAACGTGCATCCTTGTAGCTGTGTGTGCTAATATAGTCAAAATATTTGCAAGTTGAGCCAATGGCCATGGAGTATGTTGAGCCAATGGCCATGGAGTATGTTGAGCCAATGGCCATGGAGTATGTTGAGCAAATAGTTGAGCCAATCCCAGGCGAAAAGCAATGCATTATCACTGGGATATGGAGGTAACAACAGGGCCTGGCCTATGTTAAAAATGTTTTTTAAAAGTACTAAATGTTTAGGTGTTAAGCCTAGAAGATGCTTAAAATTATTGAAAAACTAAAAGTGATTGTGTTGAATTGTGTTTGGCAAATAAAGGTAGACATGGTTTTAAAAAGGTAGTGGTAATATTTAATTCAGTACAGAAATTTGTAGGCGGCTTAACTTACCCTGTCCCGTGGTTCAATGTACCCCATACCCAGGGTAATTGGTGCCAAGAGACAACTTATTTTGGACAAGCTATGTTTTCTAGACTGTAAGGTTAACATGAATTCTGATTATTATTATTATTATTTCCAGGGATACACAACATCCTGAAATATACACTGAGCATACAAACATGCTCTTTCCATGACATAGAATGACCAGGTGAATCCAGGTGAAAGCTATGATCCCTTATTGATGTCACTGGTTAAATCTACTTCAATCAGTGTAGATAAAAGGGGAGGAGACAGTTTAAGGAAGGATTTTTAAGCCTTGAGAGAATCAAGACATGGACTGTGTATGTGTGTCATTCAGAAGGTGAATGGGCAAGACAAAATATTGTAATGCCTTTGAACGGGGTATGGTCGTTTTGGTACCCTTCTCCAGATCTGTGCCTCGACATAATACTGTCTCAGAGCGCTACGGACAATTCCTTCGATCTCATTGCTTGACTTTTGGTCTGACATACACTGTCAACTGTGGGACCTTATATAGACAGATGTGTGCCTTTCCAAATCATGTCCAATCAAGTTGTAGAAACATCTCAAGGATGATCAATGGAAACAGGATGCACCTGAGCTCAAATTTGAGTCTCATAGTAAAGGGTCTGAATACTTATGTAAATAATATATTTCTGTTTTAAGATGATCCATTTTAGAATAAGGCTGTAACAACATTTGGAAAAAGTCAAGGGGTCTGAATACTGCATTCGGAAAGTATTCAGACCCTTTGACTTTTTCCACATTTTGTTACGTTACAGCCTTATTCTAAAATTGATTAAAAAATAAAACATTTTACTTATAAATCTACACACAATATCTCATGCCAGCAGCATACCACCCTGCATCCCACTGCTGGATTGCTTCTGAAGCTAAGCAGGGTTGGTCCTGGTCAGTCCCTCGATGGGAGACCAGATGGTGTTGGAGGGCCAGTAGGAGGCACTCTTTCCTCTGGTCTAAAAAAAATATCCCACTGCCCTGTGTAGGGTGCTGTCTTTCAGATGGGACATTAAATGGGTGTCCTGACTCTCTGAGGTCATTAAAGATCCCATGGCACTTATTGGAAGAGTAGGGGTGTCCTGGCTAAATTCCCAAGCTGTCCATCATGGTCACCTAATCATCCCCAGCTTACAATTGGCTCATTCATCCCCCTCCTCTCCCCTGTAACTATTCCCCAGGTCATTGCTGTAAATGAGAATGTGATCTCTCAGTCAACTTACCTGGTAAAATAATAACAAAGCAAACACAGGTTTTTAAGAAATGTTTGCAAAGTTGTAAAAAAAGAATCAAACAGAAATACCTCTCATGCTTCAGTTGAGTCTTACATCCAATGTCACCATGAAATAGGTTGGAACACAACATGTAGAAAATCTAAAAAGACCAGGGAGGGACTGAATCTTTCTACACCAGAATGATGAGAGTAAAATGGAATCTTTGACGACTCCTCAGTTTCTGTCTTTATCTGACTAAGGTATTTATAAAACACAAGACCAAAGTCTACAGTCGTGGCCAAAAGTTTTGAGAATGACACAAATATTAATTTTCAAAGTCTGCTGCCTCAGTTTGTATGATGGCAATTTGCATATACTCCAGAATGTTATGAAGAGTGATCAGAGGAATTGCAATTAATTGCAAAGTCTCTCTTTGCCATGCAAATGAACTGAATCCCCCAAAAAACATTTCCACTGCATTTCAGCCCTGCCACAAAAGGACCAGCTGACATCATGTCAGTGATTCTCTCGTTAACACAGGTGTGAGTGTTGACGAGGACAAGGCTGGAGATCACTCTGTCATGCTGATTGAGTTTGAATAACAGACTGGAAGCTTCAAAAGGACAGAGGTGCTTGGAATCATTGTTCTTCCTCTGTCATCCATGGTTACCTGCAAGGAAACATGTGCCATCATCATTGCTTTGCACAAAAAGGGCTTCACAGGCAAGGATATTGCTGCCAGTAAGATTGCACCTAAATCAACCATTTATTGGATCATCAAGAACTTCAAGGAGAGCGGTTCAATTGTTGTGAAGAAGGCTTCAGGGCGCCCAAGAAAGTCCAGCAAGCATCAGTACCGTCTCCTAAAGTAGATTCAGGTACGGGATCGGGGCACCACCAGTACAGAGCTTGATCAGGAATGGCAGCAGGCAGGTGTGAGTGCATCTGCACGCACAGTGAGGCAAAGACTGTTGGAGGATGGCCTGGTGTCAAGAAGGGCAGCAAAGAAGCCACTTCTCTCCAGGAAAAACATCAGGGAGAGACTGATATTCTGCAAAAGGTACAGGGATTGAACTGCTGAGGACTGGGGTAAAGTCATTTTCTCTGATGAATCCCCTTTCCAATTGTTTAAGGCATCTGGAAAAAAGCTTGTCCAGAGAAGACAAGGTGGGCACTACCATCAGTCCTGTCAACAGTAAAGCATCCTGAGACCATTCATGTGTGGGGTTGCTTCTCAGCCAAGGGAGTGGGCTCACTCACAATTTTGCCTAAGAACACAGCCATGAATAAAGAATGGTACCAACACATCCTCCAAGAGCAACTTCTCCCAACCACCCAGGAACAGTTTGGTGACCAACAATGCCTTTTCCAGCATGACGGAGGACCTTGCAATAAGGCAAAAGTGATAACTAAGTGGCTTGGGGAACAAAACATCGATATTCTGGGTCCATGGCCAGGAAACTCCCCAGACTTTAATCCCGTTGAGAACTTGTGGTCAATCCTCAAGAGGCGGGTGGACAAACAAAACCCCACAAATTCTGACCAACTCCAAGCATTGATTATGCAAGAATGGGCTGCCATCAGTCAGGATGTGGCCCAGAAGTTAATTGACAGCATGCCAGGGCGGATTGCAGAGGTCTTGGAAAAAGAAGGGTCAACACTGCAAATATTGACTCTTTGCATCAACTTCATGTAATTCTCAATAAAAGCCTTGACACTTATGAAATGCTTGTAATTATACTTCAGTATTCCATAGTAACATCTGACAAAAATATCTGAAGACACTGAAGCAGCAAACTTTGTGAAAATTAATATTTGTGTCATTCTCAAACTTTTTGGCCACGACTGTAGACATGAAGGCAGCTTTAGCCTTTAGAAAATCAACATCAAGACTTAACTTCTAAAAGTTAATGTCATCACTTCTGAGATCTATTTGAAAACTAAACACAAGCTTTCCAAATACCAAAAAAAGTTCCTTGATTTGGATAACTTCCCCTTTTGCATGTACCTAATATCATTCATACGGGATCTATGAATGTTAAAGGATATTTTCTTTCAGAGCATCATGGGTGCACTGATTTTGAGAAAACAATTATTCTCCTTTTCTACCACAGAGGGAGTTTGGGTGACAACAGGAGAGACGGGTCCTGTTCTCTGGCACAGTAGGCATTGTGCCATCCGGTACCAGGCTGATTGAGGATGGTATTAAACATCACAATGGGGGCATAGGCACAACAATGCTTCTCTCCTACTCCCTAAGACAGGCAGGAAAGCTGCATGCCAATCAAACTGTAGAAATAATTATGCAAATAGAGATAGTCTAAGCAGGTTATAATTACAGAACAGAACATATGGCAATTATTACAACAATGTGATGATAGTTTTAGTGATGGTGTAATTTCTAACTGTTGTTGACAAATATTGCAATTAACTGAGTAAAAATAGCACTGAGTGGCATTGATTGTGCTTACAAAATGTAGTAGGAGAAATGTTAACAGAAAACAATTTGTAGGTGTTTAATCTTATCCGTTTTATGGATTATCTGGCTGTTGCATTTGTGTGCATGTGGTCTGGTCCATTTTTTGCTCAGTGAGCCTGTCTAAGTTGTTTTTTTTTGTGTGCAAAATGATCATTATCTGGCTAATAATGTCCTGGCACGTGTTACAAATGCCAGGGCCGATTTCGGGACCCAGTCTGCCCAGTGTGTGTGTGTGTGTGTGTGTGTATAACAGGTCCCGACAGTAGGTTACATTGGGCTCTCTGGATCTGGGGGGGAAAGATTGAGACCCTGAGATAAGAGCTTTCATTTCAAAATTCGTTTTTCATGTAAAATAGAGACTGAATTAGTCTATGCGCAACATTTAGTATGTTTTTTTAATGACAAGTCATTGCCCAGCTGTTGAGCAGCTGGTGGGTGTAGACAGTGACAAGGTGTCTCACCCAGAGCAGCGGAACAGCTGTATGCATCTGGAACGACCCAGCAAATCCATCTAAACCACAGACAGGGCTGTGTGCTTTCACAACATGAGGATTTTTCACAAGAGATTAGCATTTTACGCGTAAGTTTAATCATTGTAAAAGTGCCTTTTAGAGGCACGGCCGACAGAAAACGCTCGTGTGCATCTGCGCGTTGAAGGTGGACAATGCGCATTACCAAATGTATAATGCATTCACGTTGCAGTTTTTATACCCTCGCATCAGAAGTCAAGCATATTTGCTGCACACATACAATGCAGTGACACATTAATCATTTAAAACCTGCAATGCACATTAGGTTTAGGCTAAAGTCCTCAGTCTGTAAGCCTATTTTTCATGAGAAAAGTACTGAGCCAAATAAAACATAAACAATAAAGAACGTAAAGAACACAAAAAGACAACAAAAGTTTAGCAAAAACACACATTACCGTGTTCCTATGTAGGGACAGGCGCAGTCAATGAGATGGTGTGTCCTTTGCACACTCGAAGACAGTACGCGCCTGACAGAAATATTGTTCGCGTTTTACACTGTCTCGAGCAAAGCCGACCGTTAGCAGGACTCCGGCGCCTTTTTATTGGTTCACCATCGCTCGCTCTGCCCTCCCTTCTCTGGCTGGGTTCGCGTGCGCAACAACAGCGTGCGCAACAGCTTCTCCACGGCGCTCTCACTTCACAAAGGTTAATTCATTAATTTCAAATAGCTTTATTTTACCTCTTCAACATTTACTCATCTAAATTAATCTTTGATATTCCACGTGCTATTTATAGGCTACTCTCACATAACTTATTTTTGGTTGGGGATTACACATCAATGCACATCAGTTCGTTTTTTTCTCACAGCCATTGGTGTTCTCAAAATATCTCTGAAATAGCCAATCAATAATCAACAATCGACTGTGTATTTTTATTTCAATCAATTACTGAGTCTGAGTATCTGACAGAGCTATAAACATAGGCCAGCTAACACTGTAGGCTATGAAGTCCCCATCAACATGCAAAAATCAAAACCAATTTTTCCTTTAATTTAGCGGGAGGTGATATTGGAATCTCTTGTCTACACAGCCTTGGAGAGCAACAGAGCGCAATTTCCATTACAAGAATAATAATAAGCTACAACAAATGTGTTGCCTGCGGTGATTCTCAAAATCTTCTACTTCTGTCATAAATTCTACTGCACTGAACAAAAAATATAAAACGCAACATGTGAAGTGTTGGTCCCATGTTTCATGAGCTGAAATAAAAGATCCCAGAAATGTTCCATACGCACAAAATGCTGATTTCCCTCAAATTTTGTGAACACATTTGTTTACATCCCTGTTAGTGAACATTTCTAATTTACCACAATAATCCATCCATCTGACAGATGTGGTATATCAAGAAGCTGATTAAAAAGGCATGATAATTACACAGGTGCACCTTAATAAAAGGCCACTAAAATCTGTCACACAACACAATGCCACAGATGTCTCAAGGTGAGGGAGTGTGCAATTGGCATGCTGACTGCAAGAATTTCCACCAGAGCTGTTGCCAGAGAATGTAATGTTAATTTCTCTACCATAAGCCACCTCCAATGTTGTTTCAGAGAATTTGGCAGTATGTCCAACCAGTCTCACAACCGCAGACCAGGTGTATGGCGTCATGTGGGCGAGCGGTTTGCTGATGTCAATGTTGTGAACATGGTGGCAGTGGGGTTATGGGCAGGCATAAGCTACGGACAACAAACACAATCACATTTTGATCGATGGCAATGTGACTGCACAGATACCTTGACGAGATCCTGAGGCCCATTGCGTTGCACTTTTCTTTTCTTTTTTTTAAGGGATCTGTAACCAACAGATGCATATCTGTATTCCCAGTCATGTGAAATCCATAGATTATGGTTTAATGAATTTAATTCCATTGACTGATTTACTTATATGAACTGTAACTCAGTAAAGTTACAGTTGGGCTCCCGTCCGGGTTAGAGTTTGGCCGGGGCAGGCCGTCATTGTAAATAACAATTTGTTCTTAACTGGACTTGCCTAGTTAAATAAAACATATTTTTTGTTGTCGTTGCATGATGCGTTTGTATTTTTGCTCAGTATAGTTTGAAATGCGATTTTCACATCTCATTTAGCCTCACCTGAGATGGATGTGTATAGCCCAAATATCCAGAATCTCCACTGCCATCTTGAGGAAGTTGGAGCCATGAGGTGGAGTCTGCATCTAGGGTGGCGTACAGTAGGCTTCATAATGTTCCAGATCAACCGAATGAAACCTAATGTCATCAAATGAAATGCGTAACCTGAATTCTATTCCACATGGGAGATAATTGTGTCAGTTCTATATTACATGTCCATTTGGGAATTTCACACCATAGTGCTGAATAAGCTCCTGACATTTTGATGTGTGCCCAAAATAAACATCATAAAAGAAAGATACATATTTTATCTGTGGAAGGGAAAACATGTAAATGTGTGTGATTGTCTCTAATCAAGCCATTGAGGCTTCATATATAAAGTAAATCTGACACGGACTATTCCCCTTAAGACCTATACTTGGAAGTCAGAGTGAAATATTACTTGGTATTATGTACAGATCATTAACCAAAATGAACACACACTATCTGGTGTACAGTGAGAGAAGAGTCTTCCTACTGTACACACTGTGCCGCCTCGTTTGGCATGTAATGAGAGGACACAGCGTCTGTTTCTGCAATCAGGCAACAACTATGGCCAGTACATCAGATTAACCAACTCTGTACACATTGTGCTAGAGATCAGAGGTGTTGATTGGATGTGCCCAGCCTGGTCAGTCTGCACTGCAGAGATAGGACCACAGTATACTGTCCAGTAACCACATGGTCAACTCCACTAGAAGGTCATTTCAGATTGCATGTGTCCTGTCACATGTAGTGTATTAACTATTTAATACAATGTCATTACTAACGTGCCTAACTATTTTCCAGATGGAATGCTCGTCAAGCTGATTTTCTGTCCACGTCCCTGAAGTCAACATCATGGCTATTTTTATAAGTGCATTTCTGACCCTACACACCATGCATTAAATTATGTCCGAGGCTACGAATACGGAGTTTTCGCCCCTGCTCCGCCCCTCCGAGAACTTCTTTCTCAAAGCTAAGGATCCAAATCACATTCTGCACGTGTTCTTTTTACTATACGCTTTACCAAAAAGGATGAGGCGAGGGGTTTTACCCCACCCAATATCTGTACACACCCTGAAAACTCTTGCTTGTTGATATGCTGTGTACATCTAGTAGGCTAACTTCCCTCCTGAAAAAAGAACATGAAAACGCTAGACTGCCTGTTATGTCGTGCTATTGTTTGCTTTCTGTTACAAAAGACAAAGAACTACGTTTGCTTGAACAAGCGGCAGCGGAGTCATGGGGTGAGTGATCACAGAGCAGCAGCTGGAAGGACTCGGGAAGGGGAAGCGGCAGCGGAGTCATGGGGTGAGTGATCACAGAGCAGCAGCTGGAAGGACTCGGGAAGGGGAAGCGCGCAGCGGAGTCATGGGGTGAGTGATCACAGAGCAGCAGCTGGAAGGACTCGGGAAGGGGAAGCGCGCAGCGGAGTCATGGGGTGAGTGATCACAGAGCAGCAGCTGGAAGGACTCGGGAAGGGGAAGCGCGCAGCGGAGTCATGGGGTGAGTGATCACAGAGCAGCAGCTGGAAGGACTCGGGAAGGGGAAGCGCGCAGCGGAGTCATGGGGTGAGTGATCACAGAGCAGCAGCTGGAAGGACTCGGGAAGGGGAAGCGCGCAGCGGAGTCATGGGGTGAGTGATCACAGAGCAGCAGCTGGAAGGACTCGGGAAGGGGAAGCGCGCAGCGGATCTTGCACATGTGCAGAAATCTCTATCTTTAGTCCAAAACTCCTGGGTTCCAGAAAATCCAGAACCGCAGCCACTCTGTTGAAGTTGAATTATCGCTGTTAGTAACTCCCTAATAATAAAAATTAAATAATAGCAATAATCACACTTAAATGTAACCTCACGCCCTGCACTGCTAATGATCCCTGATTGATTAGTTCCCCTAAATCCATCATTAACCTTCACCCTGTAGGCTGATCATCAATCGCTTGTTCACAACTCAACTGTATCCAAAAGGCCTGAGGGGAAATCAGTAGTGCTTTTAGGTGACAGTAATACCCTCACTAATCAATATTTGGTCAGTAAATTCCCATACACAGTGTGTCTGTGGCAACAACAACAAAACAAATACATTTTCTTCAACTCAGGAGCTTTATTGAACTCCCCATGAGTACAAGTCGATAGTTTAGAATGTTCACCACGAAACATACAAGCATTGTCTTACGTCAGGCGGCGTCAATCCTACGCGACAGTCAACTTAGACGATTAGTTACACCGTCTGCCTTGAGACGATGACATACAAGAACACACAAAGTACATCCAAATACAAGCAGTCGGTTGAAATATACAATCTGAATGAGTCTCCTATGAAACATGACTGCTGCCTTAGCAACAACAGCCCATTCATCTGTTTCTTAGAATTGAACAGTCTCAGTTATGTACTGCAGTCAAAGGCCTGATTGTGCCTCATCTTCCACAATTACCCACCGGCCATTGTGATGGGTTACTTAGAGAAGGTGTCTCGAATTTGCAGTAGTCAAACGGCAAACTCACTTCAAGCTTAAAAATAAGTATTATAAATCTTCAACACAACCATCCACAAGAAGTGTGAAACACATTCCCTGAATATATCATTAGGAATAGTTTTTCCACATAAGAGCGCTTCCAAAGAAAGTAAAGTCAATTCCAGTACAAACAAACCCGCAAACCAAATACACCCAAATTTGACTAGGTCTTAGCTGTTTCAAGCTCATCCATTGTATTGCCATTATAAATAGTCAAACAGTAAGACTAATTGTGGTTCTAATTGAAACATGTCTTTGGATAAGAGCATGTGTGAAGTTATAACAGCGATTTCACTGCTCAACCATGTAACTCTCTCGTTGTGACATTAGAAACAGTGATTTATATGACCTGTATATTCTTAACAGAATTTGGTATACGTAAACAATGCCTTTACATTGATGACCTAGTTTTTACATATATTTATTTTAAAAACAGTGTCTTCTACATTTGTAATATAATGGTTGTCAGTGTCACACACCCTGAGAACACTACAGCACTTACCTTTAACCTGCAGACCCCCTGAGTTCATCCAACCCAAACCCTCACCCAGGAGCTCTAGGCTGCCCCCTGCTGGAGGTTCCTGTCATAGCTGGCTGAAATACACTAGGTCTGACATGGCTCTGAACGGTCGTTCTGGACCAAACATAGGTCATACAGCTCTGAGGTGGAGGCTATATACGGGTCTCTGAGCCGTCTCGGTCCAGGAACACCTTCAGAATCAGACATGGACCAAGAACAGAAACACCATGTGAGGATATTTAAAACATACTGGATCTGCAATGGTACAAATCCACATGAGTATGCACAAACCATCCTGAAGAACATGAACCGAGGAAAAAAAACATACCTTTGGATGGGCAACGGTGTCCTCATCATTCTGCCGGATGTTGTCATCAATGAATATGTGCTGTGACTTCCTGGTCGAAGGGGTCCCGCCACAGAAGCTTCCCTCCCAGGAAGGAATGTAGGTGTTCCTGGCCCACCTACAGAGAGACAGACCAGTGCCCTGACTACATCACGAAACACTGAAACCTTCACGGAGGTCAATACAGAGCACAACTTCTCTATTACAATTACTGTAATACTTAAGACTAAATGACCTATTCAAAGATGGATTTATGAGCTTGCCAGCAAACTAGGGCACCCCCATTAGTGTGATAAGACTTCAAGCCTTTTGGAATGGGTCCACCTACCAGTCAAAGTGGTCCTGGAAGCCTCCCAGGCCCTGGACAGAGCTGAGGTACTGGTACAGGGCTTTCTCCCCGTCACGGGTCGACAGGCACTCCTCTGCCTTGGTCAGAACCACAACCTTCTTACTGCAGAGGATCTGGCCTGGTCAGAACCACCCCCTTCTTACTGCAGAGGATCTGGCCTGGTCAGAAACATCCCCTTCTTACTGCAGAGGATCTGGCCTGGTCAGAACCACCCCCTTCTTACTGCAGAGGATCTGGCCTGGTCAGAACCACCCCCTTCTTACAGCAGAGGATCTGGCCTGGTCAGAACCACCCCCTTCTTACTGCAGAGGATCTGGCCTGGTCAGAACCACCCCCTTCTTACTGCAGAGGATCTGGCCTGGTCAGAACCACCCCCTTCTTACTGCAGAGGATCTGGCCTGGTGTCTCAAACACACTCAGCTGGGAGGGAAGAGAAAGGGCAGCACTATATAACCCCACCTAGTAGTAAAGCATTTATAATGGATTAGTAAATAGTTAGATTATTCATTTAGTAATCATTACTCCCACATTTGTACATGTTAGTAAGCTAATTATATATAAACAACTTTTAAAGTATGTTCTTATGATCTTATGAATCATTTATGGCCTTCCCTGTGGCTCAGTTGGTAGAGCATGGTGTTTGCAACGCCAGCATGGTGTGTGCAACACCAGGGTTGTGGGTTCGATTCCCACGGGGGGCCAGTACAAAAAAAATAAAAAATAAAAAAAAAATGTATGAAATGTATGCATTCACTACTGTAAGTCGCTCTGGATAAGAGCGTCTGCTAAATGACTAAAATGTAAAAATTTAAATTTATTACAACGAACACAGTCTCCTTTAACGTGGCTCATACTCTACCAGCAGCGAGGCATTAGACATGAAAGGGTTAACAGTGTCTATCAGGTATCAACTGGAAAACATTAAAATTGTTTGTACATTAGAGCAGAGTTTCCCAAACTCGGTCCTGGCACCCCCTGGCATCAGCTGTGTAGAGCTAGGGCAAACACCAAAATGCACCCAGGACCAAGTTTGGGGAAACTCTATTTTAGAGTAAACAAAACCAAGTTTACAGGTCGTCCTGCAAGTTCTGCTGAATCAAATTATCTTCTTTCACCCTCCCTGCCGATATTCCTACACAAATAGACCTTGACAGTTTGAATAAGTCATCATGTGGATGTTTTTAAACTGCAGCCTCTGAGCCTCCCCCCTGCAGAAAACGATGTGTTCTGCTCCAGTAAACTAACTGGTACAGGAACACACTGAGGGGGATGACAAGGGACTGCAGCCACTCTATACCCAGGGGAGTAGCACCACACACCAGTTACCCATAATACATCTCACCGTGAATGACCTTCTGTGAGTTTGTCTTAAAAGGCATTGTTCCTCAAACAAGATTTCAGATTTGTAAGAATGTTGACCCTTATATCCCACTGCCCCCCCCCCCCCCCCCCCCACACACACACACCTATACACTACTCTCAAATAATTATGACTCCCTCTGTGTAGCAATGACATCTGTACAAGCTTTAAACTGGTAGCACCCTCTAAATGCCTCCTGTAACGCGGTAGAACCCTCTAAATTACATTTACATTTAAGTCATTTAGCAGACGCTCTTATCCAGAGCGACTTACAAAATGGTGAATTCACCTTATGATATCCAGTGGAACAACCACTTTACAATAGTGCATCTAAATCTTTTAAGGGTGGGGGGGGGGGGGTTAGAAGGATTACTTTATCCTATCCTAGGTATTCCTTAAAGAGGTGGGGTTTCAGGTGTCTCCGGAAGGTGGTGATTGACTCCGCTGTCCTGGCGTCGTGAGGGAGCTTGTTCCACCATTGGGGTGCCAGAGCAGCGAACAGTTTTGACTGGGCTGAGCGGGAACTGTGCTTCCTCAGAGGTAGGGGGGCCAGCAGGCCAGTGGTGGATGAACGCAGTGCCCTTGTTTGGGTGTAGGGCCTGATCAGAGCCTGAAGGTATGGAGGTGCCGTTCCCTTCACAGCTCCGTAGGCAATCACCATGGTCTTGTAGCGGATGCGAGCTTCAACTGGAAGCCAGTGGAGAGAGCGGAGGAGCGGGGTGACGTGAGAGAACTTGGGAAGGTTGAACACCAGACGGGCTGCAGCGTTCTGGATGAGTTGTAGGGGTTTAATGGCACAGGCAGGGAGCCCAGCCAACAGCGAGTTGCAGTAATCCAGACGGGAGATGACAAGTGCCTGGATTAGGACCTGCGCCGCTTCCTGTGTGAGGCAGGGTCGTACTCTGCGAATGTTGTAGAGCATGAACCTACAGGATCGGGTCACCGCCTTGATGTTAGTGGAGAACGACAGGGTGTTGTCCAGGAT
Source organism: Salmo salar (assembly GCF_965601325.2). Lineage (NCBI taxonomy): Eukaryota > Metazoa > Chordata > Actinopteri > Salmoniformes > Salmonidae > Salmo > Salmo salar. The sequence goes on along the minus strand of NC_138303.1, from coordinate 14,488,695 downwards.
CACGCCAAGGTTCTTAGCACTCTGGGAGGAGGACACAAGGGAGTTGTCAACCGTGATGGCGAGATCAAGGAACGGGCAGTCCTTCCCCCGGGAGGAAGAGCAGCTCCGTCTTGCCGAGGTTCAGCTTGAGCTGGTGATCCGTCATCCACACTGATATGTCTGACAGACATGCAGAGATGCGATTCGCCGCCTGGTTATCAGAAGGGGGAAAGGAGAAGATTAATTGCGTGTCGTCTGCATAGCAATGATAGGAGAGACCATGTGAGGATATGACAGAGCCAAGTGACTTGGTGTATAGCGAGAATAGGAGAGGGCCTAGAACAGAGCCCTGGGGGACACCAGTGGTGAGAGCGCATGGTGCGGAGACAGATTCTCGCCACGCCACCTGGTAGGAGCGACCTGTCAGGTAGGACGCAATCCAAGCGTGGGCCGCGCCGGAGATGCCCAACTCGGAGAGGGTGGAGAGGAGGATCTGATGGTTCACAGTATCAAAGGCAGCAGATAGGTCTAGAAGGATGAGAGCAGAGGAGAGAGAGTTAGCTTTAGCAGTGCGGAGAGCCTCCGTGACACAGAGAAGAGCAGTCTCAGTTGAATGCCCAGTCTTGAAACCTGACTGATTAGGATCAAGAAGGTCATTCTGAGAGAGATAGCAGGAGAGCTGGCCAAGGACGGCACGTTCAAGAGTTTTGGAGAGAAAAGAAAGAAGGGATACTGGTCTGTAGTTGTTGACATCGGAGGGATCGAGTGTAGGTTTTTTCAGAAGGGGTGCAACTCTCGCTCTCTTGAAGACGGAAGGGACGTAGCCAGCGGTCAAGGATGAGTTGATGAGCGAGGTGAGGAAGGGGAGAAGGTCTCCGGAAATGGTCTGGAGAAGAGAGGAGGGGATAGGGTCAAGTGGGCAGGTTGTTGGGCGGCCGGCCGTCACAAGACGCGAGATTTCATAAATGCCATCTGTAACATGGTAGCACCCTCTAAATGCCACCTGTAACACGGTAGAACCCTCTAAATGTACCTGTAACACGGTAGCACCCTCTAAATGCCACCTGTAACACGGTAGCACCCTCTAAATGTACCTGTAACACGGTAGCACCCTCTAAATGCCACCTGTAACACGGTAGCACCCTCTAAATGCCACCTGTAACACGGTAGAACCCTCTAAATGCCACCTGTAACACGGTAGCACCCTCTAAATGCCACCTGTAACACGGTAGCACCCTCTAAATGCCACCTGTAACACGGTAGCACCCTCTAAATGCCACCTGTAACACGGTAGCACCCTCTAAATGCCACCTGTAACATGGTAGCACCCTCTAAATGCCACCTGTAACATGGTAGCACCCTCTAAATGTACCTGTAACACGGTAGCACCCTCTAAATGCCACCTGTAACACGGTAGCACCCTCTAAATGCCACCTGTAACATGGTAGCACCCTCTAAATGCCACCTGTAACACGGTAGCACCCTCTAAATGCCACCTGTAACACGGTAGCACCCTCTAAATGTACCTGTAACACGGTAGCACCCTCTAAATGCCACCTGTAACACGGTAGCACCCTCTAAATGCCACCTGTAACATGGTAGCACCCTCTAAATGTACCTGTAACACGGTAGCACCCTCTAAATGCCACCTGTAACACGGTAGCACCCTCTAAATGCCACCTGTAACACGGTAGCACCCTCTAAATGCCACCTGTAACATGGTAGCACCCTCTAAATGTACCTGTAACACGGTAGCACCCTCTAAATGCCACCTGTAACACGGTAGCACCCTCTAAATGCCACCTGTAACATGGTAGCACCCTCTAAATGTACCTGTAACACGGTAGCACCCTCTAAATGCCACCTGTAACATGGTAGCACCCTCTAAATGCCACCTGTAACACGGTAGCACCCTCTAAATGCCACCTGTAACACGGTAGCACCCTCTAAATGCCACCTGTAACACGGTAGCACCCTCTAAATGTACCTGTAACACGGTAGCACCCTCTAAATGCCACCTGTAACACGGTAGAACCCTCTAAATGCCACCTGTAACATGGTAGCACCCTCTAAATGTACCTGTAACACGGTAGCACCCTCTAAATGCCACCTGTAACATGGTAGCACCCTCTAAATGTACTTGTAACACGGTAGCACCCTCTAAATGCCACCTGTAACATGGTAGCACCCTCTAAATGTACCTGTAACACGGTAGCACCCTCTAAATGCCACCTGTAACATGGTAGCACCCTCTAAATGCCACCTGTAACACGGTAGCACCCTCTAAATGCCACCTGTAACACGGTAGCACCCTCTAAATGCCACCTGTAACACGGTAGCACCCTCTAAATGTACCTGTAACACGGTAGCACCCTCTAAATGCCACCTGTAACACGGTAGAACCCTCTAAATGCCACCTGTAACATGGTAGCACCCTCTAAATGTACCTGTAACACGGTAGCACCCTCTAAATGCCACCTGTAACATGGTAGCACCCTCTAAATGCCACCTGTAACACGGTAGCACCCTCTAAATGCCACCTGTAACATGGTAGCACCCTCTAAATGCCACCTGTAACATGGTAGCACCCTCTAAATGTACCTGTAACACGGTAGCACCCTCTAAATGCCACCTGTAACATGGTAGCACCCTCTAAATGTACCTGTAACACGGTAGCACCCTCTAAATGCCACCTGTAACACGGTAGCACCCTCTAAATGCCACCTGTAACACGGTAGCACCCTCTAAATGCCACCTGTAACATGGTAGCACCCTCTAAATGCCACCTGTAACACGGTAGCACCCTCTAAATGCCACCTGTAACACGGTAGCACCCTCTAAATGTACCTGTAACACGGTAGCACCCTCTAAATGCCACCTGTAACACGGTAGCACCCTCTAAATGCCACCTGCAACATGGTAGCACCCTCTAAATGTACCTGTAACACGGTAGCACCCTCTAAATGCCACCTGTAACACGGTAGCACCCTCTAAATGTACCTGTAACACGGTAGCACCCTCTAAATGCCACCTGTAACATGGTAGCACCCTCTAAATGTACCTGTAACACGGTAGCACCCTCTAAATGACAAGCTGCAACAGGTAGCAGCCTACAATGAGTAATCAGTGCAATGGCTGGGCTATTGGCAGAGTAGCTAACATAACAGTATGATTATGATACAAGCAATGCGTCCATTTAATATGGCAGTGAGTAAGAGCTTGGTAAAATGCCAGGACAACATAGCCATTATAGCTATTGTCCTAATGACACCACATCCAGCATCACACCCTCCCCCACCCAAAGCACTCATCATACCTTAAGGGCTGGGAGGTCGGGGGAACAGTGGGTGGGAGCCCTGGGTGAGGGCACGGGACACAGAAGACAGCACGCGAGGAAGGAATCAGCCAAAGGTAAGGAACAAGATGGAAAAGTCCCTTCCCCCCTGCCACCAGATCCTTCAGTAGCTGGAAGGAGGAGGGTAGTCTCCAGTGGTACAGCTGCCCGTCCTCCCCCTTCATAGCCAGCTCCTTGTCCCCCTCCGGAAAGTAGAGCATGGCTAGGTGCTCGTCCAGCACGTCCCAGAACTGCCGACCTGCAGCGGAATAGGTGAAGCCAGCCAAACTGGGAGTGATAGCAGACAGCACACTCACATGATGGGAGTAGAGAAGGTGAGTCACTCATCCAATCTCATTTACCTACAGACAACAGAAAGAGACAGGTGTTTGGCAATTACACTCAGCAATGGCATCATCGTGGCGGGTTGGCACACAGTGGCAATGATTCCACTTATTGAATTGTCATGTCATTTACAGAAAAAGGTTAGAGGTTTGGAGCATCTGCTCCTTGAAAAATATGTTGGATCATTCTCATTCATTATAGCTAGAACTGACTGTACTACCCCAAAATAAAACTGCCTACGTGTAGGAAATAGCCATTTAGGTTTTTGACTAGGCGGTATACAGATATGACCGGAAGATACATTTTCATAGCAGGTTAGGAAAATTGATGTAGTATGTTAGGGTAAGTTGACCAGATTTCTGAAATGAAAACCGGGGACATTTCCAGTTCGGCGGTCAATATATCATTAAAATATCCAATGTTATATTATCTATGAAATGAAAAAGGGGACAATTCCGGTTTCATGTATTTAGTCTAACAGGCTCACTGTGATAGACAGAGAAAACAACTATATTACAGAAACACTACAGACAAGACAGAACTGTCCGGTCTGAACAGCCATTCAGTGGTCCTGGTAGAATAAGAGCAGAAGAGAACATGAGCAAAATTGAGAAAACAGACAATAGTATATGTGAAATACTTAACATAATAATGAAATAAGACGCTGATCAGATTGGTAACTACATAATATACTTATACCAACCTAATCTGTATATTTCTCAGAAGAATGTATCTTCTTCAGGATTGCTCTGTCTTTGGCCAGCTTCTCCATGAACTCCTGGCAGGGGAGGTTGAAGTTTGTCTTCACAATAAGCATGGCCTTGATGGTTGGAACAGTGAACCTATTTCTTGCTGCTGTCCATAGATCATTCATTTGGGAGAACACTCTCGACTGGTGCATTACTTCTAGGTAAGCACATGACAACAGACTCTAATCTAGCCAGGTTATTGTGTGGGATGTCGTTCTCTTTGAAGTGGATAACCTCCGTGCTCCATCTCTGACTAAGCAGTGTCTCAGATGTTTTCCATTCTTAAAGCGATTCCCCCTTTAGAAACTCTTGCAGGCCAGTAACCTCGTCACACAATGCATCCTGATTGATGGTCACATTGGGGCATTTTTCCTGCAGTGTGGCTGCTGCCTTCTGGATCTCTTCACGCTGAGGTTGCATTTTTAAAAGGAGACAATGTAAATCTTTTAGATTATCTGTGTGTTTCCCCATGCTTGCAAGTAGTTCACAGCCATAGTGAAGAATGATTGGGATGTTTTGAGAAAGCTCTCTTTAGACATTGCTCCATTTCCCTCTAGCTCTCTCAGAAGTCCTCTGACCAAAACTGGAATGAAGTTGTCATCACGTCTTGCAGTCAATTTTGCCTCAATGTTTCTCGGAATTGCAGCTGACTCCACAGTACAGCAGTCTTGGCCTTCAAGCATCTTGATCGTGTCACTGAATACAGTCAAGTTTCCATGGACAAAGGCCAGCCAAAGTTCAGTCAGTGGATCTTCAAACATTGTTCACAGGACAACAGAAAGAAAAAAAGGATTTCAATGGCACATACCTTTTCAGCACTCTTCCTAGAGCAGGGAGCATGGACATCCAGCGAACATTGCTGTGTCCTAAATTGTTATGGTACTCCTGGCCAACAAACTCACAAAAGCTCTTCAGTCTTTCTACTATTGATGGTAAAAATATGAAAATATCTTTGTGAGCAGGTACTCAACATCAAGAGGAATCATATCCAAAGCTGTTCTGGCAGTGTTATGGGCAGGAGAACCTAAGCCAATCACCTCCCACTGCAGAGCATTTTTAACTTTGGTATGGATATTGACCCTCCCCAGCCTATTCAGTCCTCCAAAGTTGGTATTTGTGTTGTCGGCAGAGAATGTCATGACTTTGTTTTGAAGGTTACATTTTTGGATGACCACCAGGACCTCAGCTGCAATCTCCTCTGCTGTTTCTCCTTTCAATTCAACAAAATCAAGCAGTTTTGTTTCCACAGATGTGTTGCTACCATATATCTTACAATATCTGACTACTATTGGCAGCAGCTTTACATGTCCATGATTGGATGCATCACTCAGGACAAAACAAGCACAACGCGATTGAGACGTCAACCGGTAGGCTCTGCTGCCAGGTCTTTCTTGCCAAGTAAAATATTATTTCACTTTGCAGTCTGTTTAACGCACAGTTAAAAACGGGGACATTTCCGGGGACAGCTCCAGCCGGGGACAGGCCACCAAAAACGGGGACGTCTGGTCACCCTATGTTAGGGTAATTATGATAAGGGGTTAGGGCTAGCTAAAACGGGGACGTCTAGTCACCCTGTGAGGGTAATTATGATAAGGGGTTAGGGCTAGCTAAAACGGGGACGTCTGGTCACCCTGTTAGGGTAATTATGATAAGGGGTTAGGGCTAGCTAAAACGCCATCTTAACCTGCTTCGAAAAGTCACTTCCGGTCGCAGCTGTACTCCCATCTAGTCACAACCGCTATTTAGGCTGAGGTCAATGAATGTAAACAGATTGTGTGGTTTTTTTTAACCTTCTTTACATTCCCTGACTGCGCTCCCCTGGCCTCCATGAGGCTCGTCACCTATATTACAACCCGGTTGAATTACCTTGTTTACTCATTTGTCTCCATGTCACAATTTAAATAAAATAATCCAAGGCTGCAATAGTTCCTTGACTTGTCCCAGCGTCAGACACCAATATGGTGTTATTGAGATCAACATGAAGGACAAGCGTTTTCTTCTTTAGAGACAACCCTTGGTCTTCTTCAGTGGTACAACCGTTATATTCATTGACGTTTCCTTTGGCGTGTGAAGTAAGTACACCGCTCATGCTCATTACGACCGTCCCGGTGGTTTAGAGAAGAGGGATGATCACCGGTCTTGTCGCAGTCTGACATGAGGAGCTCCAGTCCCGAATGATCGGTTGTCAACACCTGATTTTCCTTGACTAAATAACTAGCCAATTTGTCAGTAAATTGTCACAGGGTTTAGCTAGCTAACTAGGTATGTTACTGAAACCAGAGATCCTCGAAACTCTGACCAATTGTAGATTTGTAGCTCTTTAAGAGCGCTCTAAGTTTGTACAACTATTCACATACAAATTACAATCACTCTACCGACTTTTCTTCACAGAAAGTGTTTATTTTTACTTTCTGAAACCGTCGTTGTTTCTTCTCTCAGCGTAATGTGTGGAGTCTGAAAGTAAAACAGTTGGAGGACCAACAACACAGAAAATGGTAGAAACGGAGGGAGAAAAAAAAAGTTCCCAGGCAACTTTATTCAAGTTCCTACTGAATCAGAGTGTGTATTCAAATAACCTGTTAGCGCTTCTCAAAAAGTGTTTAATTTATATTAACAATGTATATCTTATACACATTCTCATTAATCCCCAACTTTATATATGCAGTCTAACACAAAATGAAGGGAGGGGTGTACAAGAGTACTCAAACAGAAATGAAGATATGTAGCAGAAGTGGTAACAGCATTCTATTCTACGCTACTGTGTATCAACATGCACATTTCAGTGTATATCAAGTTGGTTTCTTCCCAAAAATTACATCCACAGGATTGGATAAATTACAAAGTAAAAATGTTTTTAAAATATTTTAAAATCTAAAGCAAAGCAACTAAATCCAGGTGTGGTATGAAAATAGTGAACAGAAAGACAGTTACTATTTGTCCTCTGTATGAACATAAAATAAACTATTTCTGCACCCATTACACTACATTGGTACCCAGCTTACAGAATCACAACACAGACCAGACTAAACCTTGATGAGAAGCGGGGGAAAAAAAACACACTCAAATGCTTACACACACACACACACACACGTCCAATCCTCTCATATCACAATTTTCCCTCAATCCCAACAGGCTGGGGGGGTTTGTTTGATGTTAGCCACATCCTTTGTGACCTCTGAACCAGACACCCATTTATCATGGGATAAAAAGGGGTCATAAACGGCATGGCCACCAACATTGTCTAGGTGGGCTCTTCCATCAGCCAACAACAGGCTGCAACCCGGAGGCTCTGGGGAAACGGGAGTGTGGAGGCTTTTGTTGTATGTGCAAACACGCTGTGTGTTTGTGTGTGCACGCGCATACATGTACGGAAATGTGTTGCATGAATATTACTACATAAACAGCATGAGCTGGTATGTCCACCACATCTGTGGTGACGTGTACTGCTCCTTCCTTCCCCACAAATCCACTTCTGACATGTTTAGCGTTGCACCACTGAGGGGACGCTTTGAAGACGTCCAGTTTATTAGTGTCGTTTACTGAGGAGTGTATTTCCCAATGTTGCTGCTGGCATCGGTCCACAGCTGGAGCCTTCTGCCAGCTCGATGGACAGCTCGATGGAGCCTCAGTCACACCTTAGTCCACCTCCTCCATGTTACTGTAGGACAGAGCAGCACATTCGCCAGAGTGTCCAAACAGCTCAGAGGTCACCTCTGGGGTCAGCGGAGGGGGTCCTTCAGGGTCCAGGTCGGTCCCAAAGAGTGCCTGGCCAGAGGCCTGTAAAATAAACCAGTGTTACAAATCATGCTTTTCTCTGGACCAGTTCCCTTTCAGGAAGACCAGACCCATCTTATCTGTAAAAAACCCAAAAGCATAAGACACTGGACGGACGGACGGACATATTCCTTGCAGACACAAACAAAACCCAGTTCCAATTGGATGGACGATTTCCATGTTTGTTTCAAAAAATAATATTCATTAAGACAGCATAAAGGTTGACATTTTATTTTGAAAAGAAGTACAAGTGTTGGTTTATTGGGGCAGCATTAAGATGGAAGGACCTGTACACATTATTGCTGGGAAATGTCCCACTTTCTTTTTAAATAATAGCAACTATTAAGATGACAATTAAGATTACATTTACATTTAAAAATCGTACAATTTCTATACAGCAATCTTGTAAATATTTCTGCTATAAAATATACACTTCCTTACATCAGTAACTTTCACTTTACACCCACAACCATAGGGAATCTTTGCCATCTGTAGGGAGCCTAGATAATTCACATTTCCTGTGTCGACATTTCACTGAGGCAAACCACTGGATAAACCACAGACATACTGGGCATTGAAAGCAGATAGTGAATATACCTGGCCTCCAAGCCCATTTACAGCTGGAGAGGCATGACAGAGTGCACTGTGATATCCCTGAGACTTGAACATATTACAACAACACAGTTAAGAGGTTAGTCCATATACCAGCAACACAGATAATCATTAAGTGTAGCAATCTCCTTTCTAATGACTTGACGTCACTACTAAGCTTCAGCTTCATACTGTACATCAGCGCACTAATTATTTTTGCACAAACAGTCGTAAAGCTCTGACATATCTAGCTATTTCACCCCAAAAAAAGAAGCACATTTAAAAGGTTAAACAAGTGGCTTTCATGAAGTCTGACAGGGATAAGGAAAACGTATGGACAGCAGGGTTGGGCTCAATTCGAACACAAGGCAGTCAATTCAGGAAGTAAACAAAAATTACAATCCAATAAATCGGGGGGAAAAAAATAGCATTTATTTTCAATGACTTCTCAATAAACTGAAAAGTAAAAGTTATCTATTTCGAGAAAAAAAATGACATTTCTGATTTTTAAATTCAAATCACTTCCTGAATTAACAGCCTTCAATTCCAACCCTGGTGGGCAGAAAGCAATACAACTGGTGAATTAAGAGCTTACCATTGACAACATAAAATCAAAAATAAATCAGCAATGTGACAAACAAGCAAAAGGCACATACTAGCTTACAGTGAGTCTAAACACTCTGTATTCATTAAAGCACACACACATTTTAGCTGTCTCCAAAGTCATGACTGCACAAAGCAAGTCGTAAAGCCCATCATACCATCCTGGGATGGAGCTAAAGGATTACAATATCTGTGAATGAGCAGTACTACAATATCTTATTCCCTCACCCACTCAACACTATCACAGTAGGACTTTAACCCTATACCCTAGTTCAAGTCCTTTCAGCAGCATCTCTTGTGCAAAACATAGGACTAACCATTACGAAACATGCATTTCAGGTTTTTGTACTGAAAACCTACATGAGAGAGAGACACTTGGCATGGACACATAAAAAGGCTGAAGTAGGTTTGAACAAGAATTTAACGTATCTTATAAGGACATAGGTTATGGACTGCAGTAAATGAGAAGGCCAATCCTTACTGAGCCAAGTTACTAGTAGATGCTACTGGACTTGATTAACAGATATGCAGTGTATAATTTAGTTAACATTTTGAATGTGTTCAGCAGCATATTGATTTATAAGCCATCTACAAAACAAAATGTTTTTCGTATTGGCATGGATATTTCATTAGACTTGACTTTTTTTGTGTATAAGCCTATTTATAAACTGGGTGGCTCGAGCCCTGAATGCTGATTGGCTGACAGCCGTGGTATATCAGACCATATGCCACGGGAATGACAAAACATGTATTCTTACTGCTCTAATTACTTTGGTAACCAGTTTATAACAGCAATAAAGCGCCTCGGTGGTTTGTGGTATATGGCCAATATACCACGGCTAAGGGCTGTATCCAGGAACTCCGCGTTGCATCGTGCATAAGAACATCCCTTAGCCGTGATATATTGGCCATTAACCACACCCTCTTGTGCCTTATTGCTTTAGTATACATGTGTGTATGTGTGGGGTGTGATACTGGCCGCTTAGCCCCAGTTGGCTCTGTAGAGTAGGTTCACTAACAACGCTAGTAGAGCAGCCAAGGTACCCAGGACAAAATATCGGACACAGTCGTCATCGGAATAATGCGGGATCCTTTGGCGCAGCAGCCGCCACACCTGCCCCTCCACCCCCTCCTCCCTCCTGGCTGCTCTTCTCCTCCCCAGCCTGGGACGGAACAGGCCCCGGGGGCCCTCTTCAACACCCTCCTCTTCCTGCTCCAGTTCCTGCCATATCAGAGATGCCTGCGATGGCGGAAACCTGTGTCAGCTTCAGGGAAAGGCTAGGTTCTTCCTAAAGCAACGCCACCTCACCACAGCCAGACCTCCAGCAAACCCTCCCCATCCACTCCACGCTGTCTAATTTATTAACGGTGTCACAGGCCACAGGGTCAAGGACAAGCCAGACTTTCAAGGAACAGCATGAGGACAGCTCAGAGCGATGTGAGGGGTGTCTTTCAGAAAGCAGATGGATAGACAAAGTATCACATCTTTCTTTTCAACAGTTACCTACCTAATGGATACATTAAATCACAGATCTTTTTGTAGATTAATTAAATCACAGATATTTTGTAAACACAGAGACTCCCACCCTCAATATAAACTCATGAGTACAAGAAAAATGCACCATACATCTAATCATTTTCACAGGCATTAAATAGCTTCCACAAAGTTTGTGAATACATACAGCCCTTATTAATTCTGAGGCAATTCACTTTGTTTTCAGCATTTGGACAGAAAACTATGACGCTTAGATGCCAAAACATATCAGATAAAGGGGACAAGAGAAAGCCAATGTCTGGCACTTCAGGATAATAAGTTGAAACAAGTGTGCACAGCTTTTCGCCAAAGCAGCTATTCAATTTAGAAACTAGCATAAAACTCTTGATGAACAAACCAATGGCCTTGAAAACAATTAGATTAGATCCATCGTCTTTCTCTCATCACAGCTTTAGAAGCAGAAAACACATTACTCTGTCAATGGCAACTGAGATCATTTCTCATTTCTCTAAAAGCATCACAAGCAACCAACCAAATATCACTGCATGAAGAAGACTAGATGAATGAACACAGTATTACATCTCATTCATGTGGTGAAAATATAATCTCAGGAAATTTAAATCTACCTCAAAGGAGTCATGTTGGTCTGAGTTTAATTGAATCCCCCATGATGCACTATTCCTCGAGGAGTTTTTCTACTACCATGTAATGGATACTGGTAAGCCCTAAGGGATACTCTCAGAGGTAGAGAATGGCGCCCTCACCTGGCTGGCGGTGGCTCCTGCAGCGGTGGGGGACTCGGCCCCCAGGGGCCCCAGTAAGCGAGGTGGTCGTTCCACAGGGGAGTTGCGACGGCGGTAGAACAGCACGTAGGCATAGCGTGTCACCACCTGGCTCTCCTCCACCATCGTCACCGTACTGTCATCAAAAAGACGCCAGCCTGGGAAGGTGAGGGAAAGAGGAGGAAGGTGGGAGTGAGAGGAGGAGGTGGAGGAAGAGGGTGGAGGTTGGAGGTGAGGATAGCAGGTGAGATCGTTTTAACAGTATGAACAGAATATAACATGTTAACAGCCAGCTTGTCATGGTGACAAAATACAGTATAGCCTACTTCAGTCAAACAGAGTCACTCACCAACATCACTGCGCTGGCTGTTCTGGGCGCTGGGCAGGCGTGCGTAGGCAGTGTAGTGACCTCCGATCATGCCCCCGTAGTGATTGATGACTGCATAGAGGTCATAGATAGGCGGCTGCTGCATGTCGTCCTTCTGACCAATACAGAACTTACTGAGGTCCAGGTTCCTGAAAGACAAGAAAACAAGCTGTAAATCTGTGTTTGTATAAATATTTAAAACTATACTTTGCAGTATGTTTGAGTGAATTCACCCTCAAGTCATTGAGTGTAGGGTCAGTGTGATTAAGTGAATATTATGAGAAGTTGTGTTTATAATATGTTATGTAAAGTTGAAGTCGGAAGTTTACATACACTTAGGTTGGAGTCATTAAAACTCGTTTTTCAACCACTCCACCAATGTCTTGTTAACAAACTATTGTTTACAGACAGATTATTTCACTTATAATTCACTGTATCACAATTCCAGTGGGTCAGAAGTTTACATACACTAAGTTGGCTGTGCCTTTAAACTGCTTGGAAAATTCCAGAAAATGATGTCATGGCTTTAGAAGCTTCTGATAGGCTAATTGACATCCTTTGAGTCAATTGGAGGTGTACCTGTGGATGTATTTCAAGGCCTACCTTCAAACTCAGTGCCTCTTTGCTTGACATCAAGGGAAAATCAAAAGAAATCAGCCAAGACCTCAGAAAAATAATTGTAGACCTCCACAAGTCTGGTTCATCCTTGGGAGCAAATTCCAAACGCCTGAAGGTACCACGTTCATCTGTACAAACAATAGTACGCAAGTATAAACACTATGGGACCACGCAGCCATCATACCACTCATGAAGGAGACGCGTTCTGTCTCCTAGAGATTAACGTACTTTGGTGCGAAAAGTGCAAATCAATCCCAGAACAGCAAAGGACCTTGTGAAGATGCTGGAGGAAACAGGTACAAAAGTATCTATATCCACAGTAAAACGAGTCCTATATCGACATAACCTGAAAGGCCGCTCAGCAAGGAAGAAGCCACTGCTCCAAAACTGCCACAAAAAAAGCCAGACTACAGTTTGCAACTGCAGATGGGGACAAAGATCGTACTTTTTAGAGAAATGTCCTCTGGTCTGATGAAACAAAAATAGAACTGTTTGGCCATAATGACCATCGTTATGTTTGGAGGAAAAAGGGGGAGGCTTGCAAGCCGAAGAATACCATCCCAACCGTAAAACATGGGGGTGGCAGCATCATGTTGTGGGGGTGCTTTGCTGCAGGAGGGACTGGTGCACGTCACAAAATAGCTGTCATCATGAGGAAGGGAAATTATGTGGATATATTGAAGCAACATCTCAAGACATCCGCCAGGAAGTTGAAGCTTGGTCGCAAATGGGTCTTCCAAATGATCAATGACCCCAAGCATACTTCCAAAGTTGTGGCAAAATGGATTAAGGACAACAAAGTCAAGGTATTGGAGTGGCCATCACAAAGCCCTGAACTCAATCATATAGAAAATTTGTGGGCAGAACTGAAAAAGTGTGTGCGAGCAAGGAGGCCTACAAACCTGCCTCAGTTACACCAGCTCTGTCAGGAGGAATGGGCCAAAATTCACCCAACTTACTGTGGGAAGCTTGTGGAAGGCTACCCGAAATGGTTGACCCAAGTTAAACAATTTAAAGGCAATGCTACCAAATACTAATTGAGTGTATGTAAACTTCTGACCCACTGGGAATGTGATGAAAGTAATAAAAGCTGAAATAAATCACTCTCTCTACTATTATTCTGACATTTCACATTCTTAAAATAAAGTGGTGATCCAAACTGACCTAAAACAGGACATTTTTACTAGGATTAAATGTCAGGAATTGTGAAAAACTGAGTTTAAATGTATTTGGCTAAGGTGTTTTGTAAACTTCCGACTTCAACTGTACCTGATGGGGAAGTCGACCATGTCGTTGATCTTGTCCCTCCAGATGAAGCTGCGGAAGGAGAAGCGTTTGAGCTGGATGATGAGGACGTTGGGCAGACGCCATAGCAGCAGCTGCTTGGAGGCCTCTCTGTGCTGCTGGCACTTTGGACAGTACCTGAGCAAGCAAGAGGCAGAGAGGAGAGAGAGGCAGAGAGGAGAGAGAGGCAGAGAGGAGAGAGAGGCAGAGAGGAGAGAGAGGCAGAGAGGAGAGAGAGGCAGAGAGGAGAGAGAGGCAGAGAGGAGAGAGAGGCAGAGAGGAGAGAGAGCGGGAAGGATAGGGACAGAGAGAAAGAGAGTTTGTTAGGTTTGTAAATCCATCAAAACACCACTTAAATCAGTAAGAGGACTGTCTGAATGTTAACTGTCCAGTACGTGTGTTAGTCCATGGATTTGTGGGACTGTCTGAATGTTAACTGTGCAGAACACATGTTCGTCCATGGATTTGTGAGACTGTAGGGCTACATTTGTTTGAGTATGTCTGCATGTTAGTGTATGTTGAAGGCTACATTGATCAGTGTGTTGTTCCTACCATGCCTCCTCTGGTGCCAGCACCTCAGGCCTAGTGAAGAGGTTGAGGCACTGCTCCAGGGTGAAGTGTCCAGCCCTGGCCGTCTCGTTGACCGACCCAGGGTCCTCCTCAAATTCCAGCTCCTTGGACCGAACCAGGACATACTCCTTGAGACGCTCGTTGTTCTTCCACACCAGCTCCAGGCTGGAGTCCTCAGGGAGGTCCAGAACGGCCTCTTCTAGGGTAGGGGGAAACATGACAAAACAACAGTAAGACACTGGAGAACACATATCGTAAAGGAGTTAAATGTTGAATGATACAGAGCAGCAGATGAGAGTTTTTGCTTTGTCTTAAGACTAGGACTAGGGGTGAGGGGCAGGTTTGAGATTAGGCCCTGACCCTTTTCCTCCAGTGTCTGCTCCTTGCTGTTGGAGTGGAGGATGGTGATGTAGAACTGAGAGGTGTGGCTGGACGCAGACTCTGATGGTTGCTGGTAGCCGGTCACAGCAGCTAGACACACAAACAGCACAAAACACAGCCTCAAAACACAGCGAAAGACATCCACTAAATACATTATTATTGGTCACATACACATGGTTAGCAGATGTTATTGTGAGTGTAGCGAAATGCTTGTGAATAACCAAAAGTATGTGGACACCTGCTTGTCGAACATCTCATTCCAAAATCATGGGCATTAATATGGAGTTGGTCCCCCCTTTGCTGCTATAACAGCCTCCAGTCTTCTGGGAAGGCTTTCTATTAGATGTTGGAACATTGCTGCGGGGACTTGCTTCCATTCAGCCACAAGACTGTTAGTGAGATCGGGCGCTGATGTTGGGCGATTAGACCTGGCTCACAGTCGGTGTTCCAATTCATCCCAAAGGTGTTTGATGGGGTTGAGGTCAGGGCTCTGTGTAGGCCAGTTAAGTTCTTCCACCGATCTAAACAAAGCTTTTCTATATGGACCTTGCTTTGTGCCTAGATTTGTCCATCGGACTGCCAGATGGTGAAGCGTGGTACATCACTCCAGAGGACGCGTTTCCACTGCTCCAGAGTGCAATGGTGGCAAGCTTTACACCACTCCGGCCGACACTTCGCATTGCGAATGGTGATCTTAGGCTTGTGTGCGGCTGCTTGGACATGGAAACCCATTTCATGAAGCTCCAGACGAACATCTCTTGTGCTGACGTTGCAACTGAGGACAGACTATTTTTTTACACGCTACGCACTTTAGCACTCGGCACTCCCGTTCTGTGAGCTTGTGTGGCCTACCACTTCACGGCTGAGCCGTTGTTGCTCCTAGACATTTCCACTTCACAATAACAGCATTTACAGTTGACCAGGGCAGAAATTTGACAAACTGACTTATTGGAAAAGGTGGCATCCTATGACAGTGCCATGTTGAAAGTCACTGCTCTCTTCAATAAGGCCATTCTACTGCCAATGTTCGTCTATGGAGATTGCATGACTGTGTGCTCGATTTTATACACCTGTCAGCAAAAGGTGTGGATAAAATAGTCAAATCCACTAATTTGAAGGAGTGTCCAAATACACTATGTATACAAAAGTATCTATGGTCAGGTGAAAAAAATATTTGTCTATATAATCAGTTGAGAAATGTCATGAAAAAAGTAGAAGTAACAATACTATTGATATGTCAATGTTAGAAGATGCTTGCCTTTACCTTCTGGTCTGACAGCCTTCTCACAGGACGTCTCCTTCTCTCCCTGGGAGTCCTGGGAGCCAGAGGAGGGCTCAATGAAACCTGAGTCTGTGGTGTGGGTGGAGAGGGCGTCTGGGTCTCCGGCTGGATGTGCTGAGGCCTGGGCTGTCTCTAGTGGAGACTCAGGAACCAGAGAGGAGTCCTCCTGCTCTGAGTCCCCTGCCCCACCCCCACCCCCCCTGGCCTTTTCCCCTGACCCCACACCTTCAGGGGTCTCTGCTGGAGGGGGAAGGTCAGCCAGGCACTGGGTGACCTCTGGGGACGTCCTGCCAGACTGGAAGGGAGGCTGGAACACGTTCACTGAATACCTACACAGAGAGATGGGGGAAAGGGGTGAGACCACATAGTAATCAGTGACAGTCCAACAATGTCAAATCTGCTGGTTGTAATGATATCTAAAGAGCAGCATTCATATCCATCCATCAACTCCGGACATCCCAATGCTACCTTGAATATCCTTCCAGCAGCTGGGACAGCCGGGCGTAGGTGAGTCTGGACTCAGGGACGCTGACCAGGAAGGGAAGCCCCACGTTCTCTATGTTGGGCCCACACAGAACCTTGTGGCTGGACCAATGTTTTTTCTGGCAAACCCTGAAATAGGAAGGAAAAAAAAGTTAGATTGGATTAAAAACTAAACTAATACATTTTTTTATTCACAAATCATTTAGGAGAACAGGAAATAGTTGTGTTATTATTGGGAGATTAACTCATTCAATTGCCTCTGTGTCAATAGTGCCAGAGAGCAAACGTTTTGTGAGCTGTTGACTCACTGGTTGCAGTAACCCACGCGGTAGCAGCGGGTACATCGCTTCAGTTTCTCTTCATCCGAGAGAGGAGGCTTCAGGCAGGCAGCACACTTAGAGATGGGAATACTGGGGACCTGAGGCCTCTGGACGGGGGGACAGAGAAACAGATGAGCTGAACACAGAGACAGACACTAGGTAACACGCTAGGGACTTGTGTTATAGTTCCCTAAGGTTTGAATAGGACGGCTGCTGGACGTTTACCTGCTGGACTCGGAGCACCACCACCCTCTCCTTGGCCAGCTCTTTAGACAGCACTTCGAAGCAGAAGAGCATGTCTGAGGAGGAGACCGTGTCCAGGGAGTTGGATGGGAGAAAGATCCGATGGAAGCGACTCTTCACTACCTCAGCCAGTCTCAGGTTCTCTGCCTTGATCCTCACACTCCGAGAGATGGACTCCAGGACCTCGGCTGTGCTCGAGTTCTCTTTACTCACACTCACCAGGAACTGACACAATCAGAGGAAGCAGACTTAGTCAAATAAAATCATAAACCGAAGCCATTTGCTATTTGAATGACACCAATATGTAATCTTACCTTCATGGGTTTCTTGTGAGGCTCTTTAGCAAAGTAGAACACGGTGAGGACCTTCTGCTTCTGGGGCAGGGGCACGGGAAGGTAGAGGAATGGGTCAAAGGTTATGGAAACCTGGGGAGAGAGAAGAAGGACATTTGAACTTTTCAAAACAGGTCAAGTTGTAGTACTCCCCATCACAGCACTAAAGAAATGAGTTAGTTCCACTCCGACACAGCAAGCCACCCACACCGATCCGTTATTAGTCCAACTCTGATGGGTCCATTTTCCTCCATTACTGAATTAGGTTTTCCTCCATTGCAGCTTGACAGCCAGGCCTGAGTCTCTAATCATCTGCATCCTATTGACCCATTAGAGTCTAAGCCGTGGGAGGGGGGCTTCTACTAAGCTATATGGAATTGTTTTAAGGTCATACACCAAGGATCATTTAGCTATTTGATTTTGAGTTCCCTTTGAAGTATCAAAAAAATAATCTTTGGTCTTACTGCTGTTTGCCCATACAAACGCATGCCGGGGCAGCAGGTAGCCTAGTGGTTAGAGCGTTGGGCCAGTAACCAAAAGGTTGCTAGATCGAATCCCCGAGCTGACAAGATAAAAATCTGTCGTTCTGCCCCTAAACAAGGGAGTTAACCCACTGTTCCCTGGTAGGCATCATTGTAAATAAGAATTTGTTCTTAACTGACTAGCCTAGTTAAATAAAATAAAAATGTAATAACAGATTCACTACATGGAACAACAGAAGTTCCCCAAAAAATATCAAAAGGAAGTTGGTTCTGACAGCCAACAAGTGCTCAGCTTATGTGGGAACTCCTTTAAGATTGTTGGAAAAGCATTCCAGGTGAAGCTGGTTGAGAGAGTGCAAAGCTGTCTTTAAGGCAAAGGGTGGCTACTTTGAAGAATCTCAAATATAAACTACATTTTGATTTGTTTAACACTTTTTTGGTTACAACATGATTCCATATGTGTTATTTCATAGTTTTGATGTCTTCACTATTATTCTACAATGTAGAAAATAGTAAAAATAAAGAAAATCCCTGGAAAGAGCAGGTGTGTTCAAACTTTTGACTGGTACTGTACTTCCATTCACTTTTTCAACTGGTACCAGGGGATCTTCAGACTAGCTTTGTGAGGCCTGTGGGCGTCCTGGAGCAAAACAACCAACATGTTCATGAGAGTCTCACCTTCGCATATTAGTGTGTAGAACAACCTGTTGGGAAATTACAGACGACCGGTTTTCGGGATGTCTCACGGTCTGACAAACACCGCTCTAGCTCTGTAACCTTTCATCGCAGATGCGGAAGTACGATACACGCGGATGCAGTGGATTGAGACGCATCCAATGCAAAAAACACATCTCTAGCTTCAACTGACAGATTTCCAAGGGGATTTTTTTATTATGCTAATTAGATTTCCGCACGGACATCGACCTTAGGGGGTTAAAACGCCCATTACATTTACATTTTAGTCATTTAGCAGACGCTCTTATCCAGAGCGACTTACAGTAGTGAATGCATACATTTCATGCATTTTTAAAATGTATTTATTTATTTATTTATAATTTAAAAAAATTACTGGCCCCCTGTGGGAATCGAACACACAACCCTGGCGTTGCAAACACCATGCTCTACCAACTGAGCCACAGGGAAGGCTACATTATCATGATGCCTAAGGGGCAGACATGCCTAAAACAACAGTCAGGGTCTGTGTTCAGCAGTGGATAGCCGTAGCAACAGAGGAACTATGGTATTATCCCTGTGAGTTTGACTGAAACATTCCAAGACTAGAAAAACCCCATTGAGACTCCATACAAAACACAGTTCAACATGAACACCCAGATATATTCAGACAGTGGAGTGTTGCTTAATTGTGTTGAAATAATTCCGCTGTTTGTGTCTTACCTTGGAGCACACTGGGCAGACGAGCTTGGATTTGTACTGGCCCTGGAAGAGGTCTACGATGAACGAGTCGTTTCTCATCTTGTGCCTCTGCCACGCCTCATCTGCCACCACCTTTTAAACAGACACACCATGTTATTTTCCAGGACAACTGGACTGAATGAAAACAGGGAGTGTGGTTATGAGAATGACTGCCTCTGCATTGCTTGCCGTTTGGAGTTTTAGGCTGCTGGATATTTGTAAAGCACTTTTTAGATGTCACAAAGGGCCTTATAAAATAAATGTGATTGTTCATGGTGCTGCTCAAACCTTTATTTCACCCACCTCGTCCAGCCGTCCGTCTGAGTCCACGGTCTCTGTGTAGGGCTTGTTCTGGATGCGGTTCAGGTCCTCGTGGAGCCCATCCAGGAGGAAGGCCATGAACTCCTGGGCATCGTGCTGGGCATAGCCTGTAAACTGACTGGCCTTACTGGCCACGATCGCCTGGAGAATAAAAACACCACATCTTACTGGATCCGATCACGTGGAGAATAAAGACACCACATCTAAGTGGATACGACCACCTGGAGAATAAAGACACCACATCTAAGTGGATACGATCACCTGGAGAATAAAGACACCACATCTTACTGGATACGATCACCTGGAGAATAAAGACACCACATCTAAGTGGATACGATCACCTGGAGAATAAAGACACCACATCTAAGTGGATACGATCACCTGGAGAATAAAGACACCACATCTTACTGGATACGATCACCTGGAGAATAAAGACACCACATCTAACTGGATACGATCACCTGGAGAATAAAGACACCACATCTTACTGGATACGATCACCTGGAGAATAAAGACACCACATCTTACTGGATACGATCACCTGGAGAATAAAGACACCACATCTTACTGGATACGATCACCTGGAGAATAAAGACACCACATCTAAGTGGATACGACCACCTGGAGAATAAAGACACCACATCTAAGTGGATACGACCACCTGGAGAATAAAGACACCACATCTAAGTGGATACGACCACCTGGAGAATAAAGACACCACATCTAAGTGGATACGACCACCTGGAGAATAAAGACACCACATCTAAGTGGATACGATCACCTGGAGAATAAAGACACCACATCTAAGTGGATACGACCACCTGGAGAATAAAGACACCACATCTAAGTGGATCCGATCACCTGGAGAATAAAGACACCACATCTAAGTGGATACGATCACCTGGAGAATAAAGACACCACATCTTACTGGATACGATCACCTGGAGAATAAAGACACCACATCTAAGTGGATACGATCACCTGGAGAATAAAGACACCACATCTAAGTGGATACGATCACCTGGAGAATAAAGACACCACATCTTACTGGATACGATCACCTGGAGAATAAAGACACCACATCTTACTGGATACGATCACCTGGAGAATAAAGACACCACATCTTACTGGATACGATCACCTGGAGAATAAAGACACCACATCTTACTGGATACGATCACCTGGAGAATAAAGACACCACATCTTACTGGATACGATCACCTGGAGAATAAAGACACCACACCACATCTTACTGGATACGATCACCTGGAGAATAAAGACACCACACCACATCTTACTGGATACGATCACCTGGAGAATAAAGACACCACATCTAACTGGATACGATCACCTGGAGAATAAAGACACCACATCTAAGTGGATACGATCACCTGGAGAATAAAGACACCACATCTTACTGGATCCGATCACGTGGAGAATAAAGACACCACATCTAACTGGATACGATCACCTGGAGAATAAAGACACCACATCTAACTGGATACGATCACCTGGAGAATAAAGACACCACATCTAACTGGATACGATCACCTGGAGAATAAAGACACCACATCTAACTGGATACGATCACCTGGAGAATAAAGACACCACATCTAAGTGGATACAATCACCTGGAGAATAAAGACACCACATCTAAGTGGATACGATCACCTGGAGAATAAAGACACCACATCTTACTGGATACGATCACCTGGAGAATAAAGACACCACATCTAACTGGATACGATCACCTGGAGAATAAAGACACCACATCTAACTGGATACGATCACCTGGAGAATAAAGACACCACATCTAAGTGGATACGATCACCTGGAGAATAAAGACACCACATCTAAGTGGATACGATCACCTGGAGAATAAAGACACCACATCTAACTGGATACGATCACCTGGAGAATAAAGACACCACATCTTACTGGATACGATCACCTGGAGAATAAAGACACCACATCTTACTGGATACGATCACCTGGAGAATAAAGACACCACATCTAAGTGGATACGATCACCTGGAGAATAAAGACACCACATCTAACTGGATACGATCACCTGGAGAATAAAGACACCACATCTAACTGGATACGATCGCCTGGAGAATAAAGACACCACATCTAACTGGATACGATCACCTGGAGAATAAAGACACCACATCTTACTGGATACGATCACCTGGAGAATAAAGACACCACATCTAAGTGGATACGATCACCTGGAGAATAAAGACACCACATCTTACTGGATACGATCACCTGGAGAATAAAGACACCACATCTTACTGGATACGATCACCTGGAGAATAAAGACACCACATCTTACTGGATACGATCACCTGGAGAATAAAGACACCACATCTTACTGGATACGATCACCTGGAGAATAAAGACACCACATCTTACTGGATACGATCACCTGGAGAATAAAGACACCACATCTAAGTGGATACGATCACCTGGAGAATAAAGACACCACATCTAAGTGGATACGATCACCTGGAGAATAAAGACACCACATCTTACTGGATACGATCACCTGGAGAATAAAGACACCACATCTAAGTGGATACGATCACCTGGAGAATAAAGACACCACATCTAACTGGATACGATCGCCTGGAGAATAAAGACACCACATCTTACTGGATACGATCACCTGGAGAATAAAGACACCAACAAGATGAGAAGATGTAGGGTTATACTGTAACTCTAATACTAGGTGTTTGTTTAAATCTGGGTAGAGGGTATGATGTTGTTGTGGTACTCTGTAGCTCAGTTGGTAGAGAATGGTGGTTGTAATGCAAGGATAGTGGGTTTAATTCCCAGGACCACGCATATGTAAAAATGTATTCATGCAAGACTAAGGCTATTTGGGTTATAGCATCTGCTAAATGTCATATATTATATCATTATATATTATTAAATAACAGGAGGGAGTTAAAGATGGGACTCTCAGGAGAGTGGAGTGTCACCTTTAACTTAGAGGGCTGAAACGCATGGTGGGTACCCTTCCACAAAGCCCGGAGCAGCACAGCGAACCCGATGGCCAGCCGACCACCCGTCCCCAACGGGTTATTACAGTTGATCTCATTCTCAAACGCCCGGTCTGCACAGAGGGTGAGAGAGCACAGTTAATGGTTTAATATCAATCTACAGTCACTCAAGATTCAGAAATGTACTTGCATGTTGAAACTTTTTTAATTAGAAAATACTTTATTCCCTTCAATGTTACATTTTATTTATTACATACATATTTACATCAGACACATATTTCATAAAGGAATGTAAAAAGTTAAATGAAAGAATGCCAGAGACGGCAAGAGGAAGATTAGAGGCGCTCACTGACCATGAAAGTAGTCCCTGAGTTCCCGGGTGTTGGACAGAGACTGGATGACACTGTTCATAAAGCATGTGTTGCCCAGGTTGACCAGGCCTGTGAAGCCTGGCAGACACACCTTCTCCTCCTCCTCCTCCTCTTCCTCCTCAACGCTGCGCTGGCTGCCGGCAGGAGGTGCGTGGGTCATGGGCTGGACCATACAGGTGGGCTTGGGCTGAGGGGCAGAGACAGAAATAAAGGGATAAAATACCATCATTCAAATAAACTTTATAAAGACATTTTTACATCAGCAGTTGCCACAAAGTGCTTTACTGATACCCAGCCTAAAGCCCCAAAGAGCAAGCAATGCAGAAGCCCAGTGGCTAGGAAAAATACCAACCCTCGAGGCTCATAGGATAATATGATAAAGAAATCGGATTAGCTTTCCCCCTACTCATTTTCCAATCCCCTACTCCTCGTGCTAAATCACTTCATACCATTTCTGTTTTTAAGCCTTTTCCATCTCTCTCTCTCTCTCTCTCTCACCATCTCATCCTCAGTCTGTCTCCTCTCTCTCTCACCATCTCATCCTCAGTCTGTCTCCTCTCTCTCACCATCTCATCCTCAGTCTGTCCTCTCTCTCACCATCTCATCCTCAGTCTGTCCTCTCTCTCACCATCTCATCCTCAGTCTGTCTCCTCTCTCTCTCACCATCTCATCCTCAGTCTGTCTCCTCTCTCACCATCTCATCCTCAGTCTGTCTCCTCTCTCTCTCACCATCTCATCCTCAGTCTGTCTCCTCTCTCTCTCACCATCTCATCCTCAGTCTGTCCTCTCTCTCACCATCTCATCCTCAGTCTGTCCTCTCTCTCACCATCTCATCCTCAGTCTTGTCCAACTAACCGTGACTGCAGGCTCCTGTTTGATGGGGACATGGTCTGAGACGGTGCGGGATGACACACTGTCCAGGCATCCGTCCACTGTCCGAGGGGGCTTGGGTTTCCCCTCCCCCACCCAGGGTGGCTCCTCCTTGGCAGGGAGGGAGTGCTTGCTGCTGCCCGGCTGACTTGCCTGAGAGGACGGTGCGGAGGGCACAGCAACCTTGGCGCCACCCACTGCACCTTCAACAGAGGAGGATGGAGCTTGTGGTCAACGACAAACAACTGTCAGGGACCAAGAGAAGCACATTACAAGTTAAGGACATAACCTAGGCCCTGCAGTTCTGCACTGACAGCCAGAGACCCGTTGGCTTGTGAGAGCAGCAGACTGGACTGAGGCATGCATACTGAGTTACTGGATTAGTTTCAGTGGTCAGCCACCTGTCCGTAGTGCTGACTTGAATGTTAACACCCACAAACATGCCTGCCTACTATAGTCACGCATAACACCAACATGTTATTAGTATACCAAACATTAAGACCCCACCTTCCTAATATCGAGTTGCGCACCCCCCCCCCCGCACTCAGAACAACATAAATTCAACCCTCCCACGTAATTCACATTAGGACAGGCTCTAATGGTTTCCTAGGATACTGGTTAGACCTACAGTCAGTGCTCCTCAAACAGCAATATAAAGACAGTCCGTGAACACGATTGTGTGGAAGCCATTATGTGTGTAATATTTATACAGAGCTGCTATATTTCCAACTGTGTGACAGACGTCTATAACATGTGCAGTAGAAGCCAGGCAGCAGGAAGACCTTGTGTTGCAGGGGCCTCCAGGCCCCCCCAGCGCTGGCTGTGCCTCTTCTTCAGGGTGATGTCTAAACGGGACGGGGTGAAGGCATACGTAGACTGCTCAGGCTGGATGAGGTTCCTGTAACAGAGGATCCCCAGCTTGTCAGAATCACTGTCTCAATGAGAACCAAAAGGGCCATCTACACAGATCTATAGAAACGCCACACACAAAAAAAAAATCACACACCAAGTTGGACTTCAGTCTTACCGGAGTTTGACTTGCCACTTAAAGACAGTATTCGCTCCGCAGTCCGCATGAAGACGCAAGAAATTTGCATCGCTGTTTGAAAGGGAAGAAAGTTCAATAAGCTGGAAACACCACTAAAATCCAATTAAGATCCACTAAGCCCACCGAGGTGACAAGTCACAAGGACCAAGTTACCTGGTCTGGAAGATGAGTGTGAAGTCCTGTTCCCTGAAGATCACCCTGGCTGTCTCTCTGAAGATACCCTTCATGTACACGTTGACAACCATCAGGTCTGTCCCTTTCTCGTACGAGTCGTTCTTCAACAACTTCAGGTTCACCATTGGCTCTGGAACTGCTAAAAGATAACCACAGTGCCACATTTCAGGTCACTGTCTGCAGACCATGGACTCACCGTGACAAAAATAACAGTGTGTCCTTTTGAGACGTCCACTGACCTTCCTCCTGCTTCATCTCCAGAGGTTCCTCCTTAGACCTGTCTCTCTTCTCCTCCTGTGTGCTGCTGCTGTTGGGGGGCTCAGCCTGCTTGGTGGCTGTTGCAGTCACAGGCTTCCCTGATCCTGACTGTATGGTTGGTGTTAGAGACTCAGTGGCCTGGTCAGCCTCATTCGGAGGCTGTCTCACTAGCGTCTCAGAGTCAGTCCTCTCAGCCTCCCCTGGCCTCTCTGTTCTGTTGGTGGAGGCTCCAGCCTTGGGGCTGATCTGAGCACTGGACACAGTGGCTGCCGGTATGATTACCTCTTCTGCACCAGCCTTAAAATCAGACTCTGGGGCCTTATTGTCCTCCATCTAAAACAATAAATGGGCTTTACAATCAGATCCAGAGCAGCAGAATTTCACACACACATTTGAACCCACACAGTACTCAGTGCCTGGTGAGATGGCATAGTCTAGAGACACCGGGACTCACCTGAACTTTCAACTCCTGCTGCGTGTGGCTGATGGCTACCTCAGGTGTTGTACCCTCATGGCCATTGCCTAGCAGCTCAGCTCGATTGTCACCAGCTGTAGATGTCTGGAGGTCCCGGCCAGTGGGGCTGTGTGGTTTCCCATTGGATGTGGACTTGGAGTGTGTATCCCTGGGCATCTCTGAGGTGGGGTCCTTGGGGGGATGGACAGTGCGCTTGGCACTGGGCTCCTGAGGCAGGTCCCCTTTACTGACACTGACCGGCTTGGTCTGCCCCTCTCCTCCAGCCTTCACCCCAGACTCTGGCTTGTCGGCTGGTTTGTAGTTCATGATGCGTTTGACACCTCGCTCTGCTTTGCCACGCCTCTGTTCACACTGTGCCGGTGGAGCAGACGTCTGGGCGGACAGTTCGGCCATGTCTGCCGTCTTCGGGACAGACTTCTCAGGCTTTACCACAGGCTTTAGCAGAGGCAGCTGTTTCTGGTCTTTACCGTTCTTGGCCTCCACTTTCACAGGCTGCTTCTCCTTTTTATTTTGCTGCAGGGAGATGAGACAAAATGTTGTTGATTTTTTAGGTATTTCTTTTAGGAATTGTGTTAAAACCTTCGCAAGAGATAGGTAATAGTCACATGATGGTAGTTGATGGTATTCCATGAGAGAAACACATGCTAAATGACAGCAGGGAGGCCAGTTGGCAGACTCACCATAAGGGAAGGCCAGGAGTGGAAGGGGATCTTCTTGTGCATGACCAGCAGGAGGAAGCCACTCTTCTCTTTGTACTGCACTTTGCTGCAGGAGCCCTCAATCTCCTCATGCAGATGACAGTCCCACTGGCGCCCATCTGGACAGAGACCAGTCACGGGCCATCAGACTAGTGCTAATGCTGCATGTTCACAGTGAATGGCTAAATGCCACGCATACCAAAGACACGTACACACACTCCCTCATTCAAACACCATCTCAGCACACACACTCCCTCATTCAAACACCATCTCAGCACACACACTCCCTCATTCAAACACCATCTCAGCACACACACTCCCTCATTCAAACACCGTCTCAGCACACACACTCCCTCATTCAAACACCATCTCAGCACACACACTCCCTCATTCAAACACCATCTCAGCACACACACTCCCTCATTCAAACACCATCTCAGCACACACACTCCCTCATTCAAACACCATCTCAGCACACACACTCCCTCATTCAAACACCATCTCAGCACACACACTCCCTCATTCAAACACCATCTCAGCACACACACTCCCTCATTCAAACACCATCTCAGCACACACACTCCCTCATTCAAACACCATCTCAGCACACACACTCCCTCATTCAAACACCATCTCAGCACACACACTAAAAAACAGACATGTAGCCTGTACAAGCTCTCATACACGTGCAATCATCACATACACCTAGGCTATAAGACACGCAGTTAGTTTGTGATCTCACCTGGGAAGCGGGCCTGACAGTATGTGTCGGTGAAGGTAGTGGTGACGTCCTCCACCCTCTGCACCCCGTCTCCACAGCGCAGCCTCGCGATCACCTCATTAGCATTCTGCTTCCAGTCCACAAACACATCTACACAGCACGAGCAGAGACAACACAGTCTGTCAGAGGACTACAAACACATCTACACAGCACCGAGCGAGCAGAGACAACACAGTCTGTCAGAGGACTACCACACTCAGCATACCACAGGGATTACCTTCAAAACGGATTCTGTAACACAAGAACACTTTGTCCACAGCGCACGCTGTGACTGTGTTAGACAAGTATGCAAATCAACCTAGAATAGTCTACAACAGATCAGTAGAGCTAGACGTAGAAGAATAGATAAGGGTTGAATATTTTACCGGTATTTTACAAAATGTTCCATCCTGAGAATAAATCACTTTCCTAACGGGTAAACTGGTATTTTTCCCGCCAAAACCGGAAGTGTCATTCAAAAGCATTATAAAGCCTAATAAAACATTACAAAGCATTATAAAGCCTAATAAAACATTATAAAACAAAGCATATAAAGCCTAATAAAACATTATAAACCCTAATAAAACATTATAAAGCCTAATAAAACACCATAAAGCCTAATAAAACATTATAAAGCATTATAAAGCCTAATAAAACATTATAAAGCATTTAAAGCCTAATAAAACATTATAAAGCATTATAAAGTATATAAAGCCTAATAAAACATTATAAAGCATACAAAGCATTATAAATGTCTGGATGTGATTAGAGCTTTGATCAGCATGAAAATTCAGACTTGATGCTACCCGAGTCTGATGAGACATATTAAATACATTTAATGAGCCCTACATTAACCACATTTAATGAGTCCGAGCCCAAAAAAAGCCCAAATGATTGTGCCGTTATCCAATACACATATGATATAGGCTCCTGCACATTACGCACGACAGAAAAACAAAAGGCCCATAGACGTAGCTTGCTTTGTGCTCTTTTGGGTAAATAAATGAAACTAGCTCCAGTAAGCTAATCTTTTTGGAGTGTGAACAGTATTACTGTACTGTGTCGTGTCTTTGGCTATGCCGGATTAAGTGGTATGACATGCGATTCTAGAAAATCCTTTCTCTGTAATTAATATTACCTGATTGAGCTAATCATGTAATATTAATTAACTAGAAAGTTGGGGCACCACGAAAGAATGTTTATAGAGCTGTTATCTTCTGAATAAACTCTTAAAGACCTAGTACTATTTTACATCAATAGCAGTCAATATTACTCGTCACCTTATTTCAGTCTAATCTGAAAGTTGTAAATTCTTGGTTATCTTCACGAACCCTGGCTAACAAGTTGAATCAGCAATACAAAATTGGGTTTAATTATTTATTTACTAAATACCTAACTAATCACACAGAATTACATATACACAGAATGCAAATTATGTCATACAGAAAACATCCCTGGTGGACGGAGCCGACATGACGGCTGGTTACACAAAGAGAGGGGGTTGGGTTTGAGTGAAAGAGCGGGAAGACTGAGGAACAAAGGTAGAAGCTGTGCTATCGTAAATACTGTATCTTATGCATTCTAAATAACCGCCCATTTGGAAAAGGAAAATGCAATATATATTTACTCTGAGCTGCGCTTCGGTAGATTGGTTGTAGATGCTGGCCGTGTTGGCCAACAGAGATCTTCCTGTCCTCGGAAGAATGTCTCTGGTGGTAAAATGGATACGTTGTAGTATCTTCGTTGTGTGTTAGACCGGATAAGTCGTCCGTCCTTTCCTAGCCCACGTTTACAGCTGCTGTTGCTAACTCAACGGCTAGGATGTCTCACTTCTTTAGTGAATAAGAGTTCAAAGTTCATACCATTCACAACCAAAGCTCAAGCTGAGGTTGGCTTAGTTCTGTAGTTGACATGTTAGTCCTTTTTAACGTATGGACCATCGTCCTATCGTCCTCGGAACAGGAGGTTACATTTTCGTCAAGGGCTTATATAGTGGAGGGAGAGAAGGGTGTGTTTCATAGTTTATAACCCATGTCTATTCACAGGGGCAGGCCACTGATTGAGCAGGGCGCTAACCTTGTGAAAACCCAATTCTCTCATTTGGAAGCTAAAATTACATTTAATCTTTTCACAAATAGTTTCATTTAAATTGCATTTAAATTGAACAACAATCCCATGTGACTCTGATAACTAGAATGTGTAGACTTTCCCAGATACAGTTTATGTCGTCCTGTCATCAGTCATAATGTCTCAGATGACAACCGAACAGACATCATATTCATTAAGTACCAACGCATATTTTCAACTGGTTCTATTACCGAAATATGGTTCCTTTCCCCCCACTTGTTTGATGTTCCCAGACTCTCTATATTTAACAAAGGCTATTCGAGAGTCCTTCAGTAGAGTCAGGGAGAGAGAGAAGGGAGAAAGGTATTTATGGGGGGGTCATAAACCTTACCCACAGGCCAACGTCATGACAACTGTATTATACTGTATAATATAGACTGGAGTTACACAATTTGTTCAAGACATGATAAAGCAGAAGAGAACATGCGATTCTGGTGCAGCACATGCTGCCTACATAGTTACAAGTATAGGCTAGCGAATTAGATTTATATTCAGAGAATAATAGGGCCTATTTGTATAATTAGTAGGCTGATGCATACACCTTTCATAATGTTATTAGCCTACCTCTTTCTCTCTCTATTGTTGCTTCATTCCTTCCTCGCTTTCAACAGTTAAACTTATTTTATTTATCTTCATCATTCTAATGACATCCTTGAATAATATAGGACTAAAATTAGATGGAGAAAGCTTTCACTTCTCTTCACGAAGATTGAGTGGTTATGGGTCTGAATAAATAACTGCTATAGCCTACCGCCATGGAACAGTCACTCTTTCAAAACTACCTGTGAGCTCTATTGGCTACTGTATTTAAAACTCAAAAAAAAAAATGTCCGTCTTTAAATAGTCTATTGGTACAGGAAATGTCCAACAAAGCTATTCTAGACCAGCTTTTCCTGCATGAGACTCCAAGAGCTAAAGAGCATTTTTTATAGGAGAGGCCAGCGGAGCACAGGTGCCTGCCTATTGCACAAGAGACCGACGCTATAAATTATAAGCTTATTATACATAACCGATCATTAAATTAGCTAAATATAAGGCTAATACTGCATTGAATGTATAACCTGAAAGAGGGAGGCTAGGACATCTATATATACTGTATATAGCCCTATATATCTAGAACAGGATTATCTACATTGAAGTCGATAGTTTACATACACCTTAGCCAAATACATTTAAACTCAGTTTTTCACAATTCCTGACATTTAATCCTAGTAAATATTCCCTGTTTTAGGTCAGTTAGGATCACCACTTTATTTTAAGAATGTGGACTGTGAGAATAATAGTAGAGAGAGTGATTTATTTCAGCTTTTATTTCTTTCATCACATTCCCAGTGGGTCAGAAGTTTACATGCTACCAAATACTAATTGAGTGTATTGCCTTTAAATTGTTTAACTTGGGTCAAACGTTTTGGGTAGCCTTCCACAAGCTCCCCACAATAAGTTGGGTGAATTTTGGCCCATTTCTCCTGACAGAGCTGGTGTAAGTGAGTCAGGTTGGTAGACCGCCTTGCTCGCACACGCTTTTTCAGTTCTGCCCACAACTTTTCTATAGGATTGTCCATTTGGAAGACCCATTTGCGACCACGCTTTTACTTCCTGACTAATGTCTTAAGATGTTGCTTCAATATATCCACATAATTTCCCTTCATCATGATGCCATCTATTTTGTGAAGTGCACCAGTCCCTCCTGCAGCAAACCATCTCCACAACACGGTTGGGATGGTGTTCTTCGGCTTGCAAGCCTCCCCCTTCCTCCTCCAAACATAACAATGGTCATAATGGCCAAACAGTTCTATTTTTGTTTCATCAGACCAGAGGACATTTCTCCAAAAAGTACGATCTTCGTCCCCATGTGCAGTTGCAAACCGTAGTCTGGCATTTTTAATGGCAGTTTTGGAGCAGTGGCTTCTTCCTTGCTGAGCGGCCTTTCGGGTTATGTCGATATAGGACTCATTTTACTGTGGATATAGATACTTTTGTACCTGTTTCCTCCAGCATCTTCACAAGGTCCTTTGCTGTTGTTCTGGGATTGATATGTACTTTTCGCACCAAAGTACGTTCATCTCTAGGAAACAGAACATGTCTCCTTCCTGAGCGGTATGACGGCTGTGTGGTCCCATGGTGTTTATTGTTTGTACAGATGAACGTGGTACCTTAAGGCATTTGGAAATTGCTCCCAAGGATGAACCAGACTTGTGGAGGTCTACAATTTTTTCCCTGAGGTCTTGGCTGATTTATTTTGGTTTTCCCATGATGTCAAGCAAAGAGGCACTGAGTTTGAAGGTAGGCCTTGAAATACATCCACAGGTACACCTCCAATTGACTCAAATGATGTCATTTAGCCTATCAGAAGCTTCTAAAGCCATGACATCATTTTCTGGAATTTTCCAAGCTGCTTAAAGGCACAGCCAACTTAGTGTATGTAAACTTCTGACCCACTGGAATTGTGATACAGTGAATTATAAGTGAAATAATCTGTCTGTAAACAATTGTTGGAAAAATTACTTGTTCCATGCACAAAGTAGATGTTCTAAAGACTTGCCAAAACTATAGTTAGTTAACAAGAAATTTGCTGAGTTGTTGAAAAACGAGTTTTAATGGCTCCAACCTAAGTGGATGTAAACTTCCGACTTCAACTGTATTTTGGATGCAATTTGAATGGAGTTGATGGAGAGAGAGAAAGACTGCGAGAGAGCTCGCGCCTGCGCTGACTTAACGCAACGATATTCGAGCGATATGCTTTTTTAAAACTCTGCAGCTGCAATTTAAAAAAACAAGGTGACCCCGAAAAGCCAGATGGAGATGGGTAAATTAGACGCGCGTTGGGTCATTATATTACTGTAGCATTGTAATGGAAATTATATGATTAAAGGTTAAATGATTTCACTCAGAAACCCTATAACCTGTTGAAATGTATTCGAAATAAGGCTATAATAATGGGTTAAAAACGATATTCCAATACTGTGTGTGAGTAAGACACTGGTACCACTTCAAAATGAGCACGGCAGAGTTGATAAGACGACCTTGGGAAAGGAACAGGAGAAGAGGCCTCCTTAAGTTAGGGAGAGAAACAACGGCCTGGGAACAGCTAGGTTGGCAAAAGATAAGGAGAGAGGTGGTCTGGGTACTGTGGAAAAATACAGCCGCCTAAAGCTAGGTGGAGTTCTCTACTGGTGTGTGTGTGTGTGTTAATATAAAAGGCTTTGTACATTGTAAGGATTATCAGAGCTCTCATAAATAAACGTTTTGACCCTTTTAGGCTGGCTTCAAAATACTGCAGCATCACAAGAAACTAGATTTACATTAATGCACACATACAAAGGCCTGTTTTTCTTTGTCATTATGGGGTATTGTGTATAGAGTCATCAATTTAAGAATAAGGATGTAACGTAACAAAACGTGGATGAAGTCAAGGGGTCTGAATACTTTCCGAATGCAACATTCAACATTAACTTCTTTGGACGGTAGAAAAATGAATCCACTGCTAAAACGTTTGTTTCATCAAAGACACTCCCAAATGACAGCTTGTTAAAATTCAAACATACAAAGATACAAATAATCCTCATTCTGATAAAAAAAACCTGAAATAAGAAATCACAAACATTGGCAATGCTCAGCCAACCTACCTTTCGTCACTGTGAAGCTGCAGCACCTGCCATCTAAGTTGAAAGGCCCTCAAACAACCTCATGTTCTCTTGAGTCAGCACGGAGCCTGGGGTTCTCTTCTAGGCAGGGCGTGCAGGTCATGTATGTGAGTTCAGCTCAGTCTACTACGGTGCTCATGTTCACCACTACTACAGACTTGTTTATTCTCCTGCTATCTCACACACATATAGTACACAATAGAGGTCGACCGATTAATCGAAATGGCCTATTAATTAGGGCCGTTTTCAAGTTTTCATAACAATCGGTATTTTTGGCCACCATTTTTTGTATTTTTTTTTAACCTTTATTTAACTAGGCAAGTCAGATTAAGAACACATTCTTATTTTCAATGACGGCTGACTACCTGTTACGCGAGGGCAGCAAGAAGCCAAGGTAAGTTGCTAGCTAGCATTAAACTTATCTTAGAAAAAACTATCAATCTTAACATAATCACTAGTTAACTACACATGGTTGATGATATTACTAGTTTATCTAACGTGTCCTGCGTTGCATATAATCGATGCGGTGCCTGTTAATTTCTCATCGAATCACAGCCTACTTCGACAAACGGGTGATGATTTAACAAGCGCATTTGGGAAAAAAGCACTGTCGTTGCACCAATGTACCTAACCATAAACATCAATGCCTTTCTTTAAAATCAATACACAAGTAGATATTTTTTTTTTTTTAAACCTGCATATTTAGTTAATATTGCCTGCTAAGATGAAATTGTGTCATTGCTCTTGCGTTCATTGCCTGGCTCGTTGCGAACTAATTTGCCAGAATTGTACGTAATTATGACATACCATTGAAGGTTGTGCAATGTAACAGGAATATTTAGACTTGCGATGCCACCCGTTAGATAAAATACGGACCGGTTCCGTATTTCACTGAAAGAAAAAAAATGTTTTGTTTTCGAGATGATAGGTCATTAATATGGTCGAGTCCGGAAACTAAGGCTCGTATTTCTGTGTGTTTATTATATTATAATTAAGTCTATGATTTGATAGAGCAGTCTGACTGAGCGGTGGTAGGCAGCAGCAGGCTCGTAAACATTCATTCAAACAACACTTTCGTGCGTTTTGCCAGCAGCCCTTCGCAATGCATTGCGCTGTTTATGACTTCAAGCCTGTCAACTCCCAAGATTAGGCTGGTGTAAGCGATGTGAAATGGCTAGCTAGTAGGAATATTGAAGACTCATGTTAAAAGGAACCACCAGCTTTCATATGTTCCCATGTTCTGAGCAAGGCACTTAAACGTTAGCTTTCTTACATGGCACATATTGCACTCTTACTTTCTTCTCCAACACTTTGTTTTTGCATTATTTAAACCAAATTGAACATGTTTCATTATTTATTTGAGGCTAAATTGATTTTATTTATGTATTATATTAAGTTAAAATAGGTGCTCATTCAGTATTGTTGTAATTGTCATTATTACAAATAAATAAATGGGGGGGGGAAAAAGTCACAAAAAAAAGTCTAAAAGTCATTTTTTTCACGTTTTTTAAATTTTTTAATATTCTTTTTTAAAAATTGGCCTATTAATCGGTATCGGCTTTTTTTGGGTCCTCCAATAATCGGTATCGGTGTTGAAAAATCATAATCGGTCGACCTCTAGTATACAACACACCCCCTCACACACATATAGTATACAACACACCCCCTCACACACATATAGTATACAACACACCCCCTCACACACATATAGTATACAACACACCCCCTCACACACATATAGTATACAACACACCCCCTCACACACATATAGTATACAACACACCCCCTCACACACATATAGTATACAACACACCCTCTCACACACATATAGTATACAACCCCCTCTCACCCTGGCCTCTCACACACATACACATATAGTATACAACACATCCTCGCTCTCTCTCTCTCTCTCGCACACACACACACACACACGCTGTAAAATGTCCCAGGCAACACCAACCCCTCTACAGCTGGGCTCCCAGTCGGGCTGTAATCCATGTGACCCCCCTCTCCATAGACCCTGCTACGGTCCACTATGACATCAACATAGTATTGACGTTTGTCCTCCATTGAACGAAATGGCTCTTACCACTAGGCTAGTCCGTAGTGTCTGTCACTTGTGTTCTCTAGAAATTGTTGAAAAGCCTGTCACTTGCACATAGTTCCACATACATTGAAAGTATGATAGGTATTTTACTAATGTGTTACACCACTAAAATATGAAAGAAACTGGGGAGGTCCTTGGTGCGAATCAGTGAATGGCATAGACAACAGCCAAGGCATTGGAAGGACACAAAGGATATAGTGTGGACAATGGGACCGAGGGTAGCTAGATGAGGCAAGAGGAGGATGATGTGTGGGTGGAGAATCATGCTGGCCGACCAGCCCTATGAATTGATTGGGGTAATGTGTTCTAGTTGGAGACAGCAGAGCAGGGAGGCACAGCAGCTTTCTCTCGTGACCGTGACAAAGCCCGTTTCCCTGGATCCGGCCTTACATCAGCTAGGATTACAACTCTTCAGCATTAAGGCTGAAGAGTTAAGGCGAGAGCAGCAACCAACAACACATTACCCCAATCACTATACCTACCAATACCAGTGTTTCCCCTATATGCATTTAGCAAGAGGAGGGCCTCTAAAACCACGCCATTGGCCACACTGTCTTAGCTAACAGGATCGGCTGGTGATCAGGCATTAGCTCCCTCCACCAGGGATCACATCTCAATTTCAGACACAATACAGACATTTCTCAAACTAGACTAATGTACTTGTCCTCTTGCTCAGTTGTGCACCAGGGTCTCCCACTTGTCTTTCTATTCTGGTTAGAGACAGTTTGCGCTGTTCTGTGAAGGGAGTAGTACACAGTGTTGAACGAGATCTTCAGTTTCTTGGCAATTTCTCGCATGGAATAGCCTTAATTTCTCAGAACAAGAACAAGAATAGACTGACGAGTTTCAGAAGAAAGGTCTTTGTTTCCACAAATGCTGATGCTCCAGATACTCAACTAGTCTAAAGAAGGCCAGTTGTATTGCTTCTGTAATCAGCATAACAGTTTTCAGCTGTGCTAGCATAATTGCAAAAGGGTTTTCTAATGATCAATTAGCCTTTCAAAATGATAAACTTGGATTAGCTAACATAACGTGCAATTGGAACACAGGAGTGATGGTTGATGATAAATGTAGATATTCCATTTAAAAATAAAAAAATATTTAAACAAAATCAACCGTTTCCAGCTACAATGGTAATTTACAACATTAACAATGTATACACTGTATTTCTGATCAATTCGATGTTATTTGGACAAAATAAAAAAATTCAAAAACACAGACATTTCTAAGTGACCCCAAACTTTTGAACGGGAGTGTACATGTTTCAAGCAGACCACCATCATCCCTATGCCCAAGAAAGCCAAGGTAACCTGTCTAAATGTCTACCGCACTGTAGCACTCACGTCGGTAGCCATGAAGTGCTTTGAGAGGCTGGTCATGGCTCGCATCAACACCATCATCCCAGAAACCCCAGACCCACTCCAATTTGCATACCACCCCAACAGATCCACAGATGATGCAATCTCAAATCGCACTCCACACTGCCCTTTCCCACCTGTACAAAAGGAACACCTATGTGAGAATGCTGTTCATTGACTACAACTCAGCATTCAACCCCATAGTACCCACAAAGCTCATCACTAAGCTAAAGACCCTGGGACTAAACATCTCCCTCTGCAATTGGATCCTGGACTTCCTTACGGGCTGCCCCTAGGTGGTAAGTGTAGGCAACAACACATCTGCCACGCTGATCCTCAACACGGGGGCCCCTCAGGGGTGCGTGCTTAGTCCCCTCCGGTACTCCCTGTTCACCCATGACTGCATGGCCAAGCACGACTCCAACACTATCATTAAGTCTGCCAATGACAACAGTGGCAGGCATGATTACCGACAACGATGAGACAGCCTATAGGGGAGGTCAGAGACCAGGCAGTGTGGTGCCAGGACAACAACCTCTCCCTTAACGTGAGCAAGACAAAGGAGATGATCGTGGACTACAGGAAAAGGAGGGCCGAACACGTCCCCATTCACGTCGACAGGGCTGTAGTGGAACGGTTTGAGAGTTTCAAGTTCCACATCACCAACAAACTATCCATGGTCCAAACATACCAAGAAAGTCATGAAGAGGACACGACAATGCCTTTTCCCCCGCAGGAGACTGAAAAGATTTGGCATGGGTCCCCAGATCCTCAAAACGTTTCACAGCTGCACCATCGAGAGCATCCTGACTGGTTGCAACACTGCCTGGTACGGCAACTCCTCGGCCTCCGACCGCAAGGCGCTACAGAGGGTAATGCGTCCGGCCCAGTACATCACTGGGGCCAAGCTTCCTGCCATCCAGGACCTCTAGTTTTACTGCAAGATATAAATTGCAACAATGATGTTTGTTCATCAAACTATCTATTTTATTAAAACTGAAAAAGATGAAGTAAATAGCCCACATTATCTACAAAAATATATTTCAGGTTAAATTGAAATAAATGGGTTTCAGTCTCATTTATTATATATCATTCTGATTTTACATTAGCCTAAATTAATCTAAAATGTACAATAGGTAGGGCCCTATAAAAATCAATTTAATTAATTTTCTTTCCCAAATGATGTTTTCACCAGTTAGTTTTTTCAGGTTTCCGTTTTCCTGGTTCACTCTGAAAGATACCTTTTTTTGAATAGAAAAACAACAGGAGTGTTCTAAGTCCACAACAAAAACAAACGTGTTTATGGTTCATGTAACAGTATTTTATTAGGATCCCCATTAGCGGTTGTAAAAGCAGCAGCTACTCTTCATGGGGTCCACATGAAACATGACATAGAACATTAATAGACAACTACAGCTCAAGGACAGAACTACATACATTTTTCAAAAAAGGCCCACATAGCCTACATATCAATACATACACACAAACGATCTAGGTCAAATAGGGGAGAGGCGTTGCGCCGTGAGGTGGTCGAGTTCGCAAAACAAATACCCATTGGATTTATTACAGTAGTTAGGATATAATTCTGACAGGTAACCATAGGCTACTTTCAGAATGAGGCTCTCCACTACACATTTTTCCTGCCGTGATGATTCACCATTATCTAATGTTTTCAGAATGTATGTGCAGATAATCGCCAAAAAAAGCTAGGGCAACCAGAAGCCTAGAAAAAAAATGTGGGAAACAAATGAACGGCTCTCTCACCGAAGCGATTCGGTAGGCTACAATGACTAACGAGACAAATTCACTCACTGCAGAGTCACTGTCTGGCAAGCCCTGACATCCTAGGAAAGGAAACCCCCCAAAAAAGGCTATTGGTTTACTTGTCCCGATGCGATGGACATACAGTATAATCACGTTGCATGATTTATGAATGGCAAAGGGATATAAGGAGATCAACTTTATTCAGTCAGTTTGACAATTGTTATACAATAGTCGACACTAGCTGTTCAGTTGTCAATCAATGCACAGTAAATAGCCAATGCCACACGACTCCACGTGGACAGCTATGTGAAGCACATGAAAGAAAATAAACGATTGTGCCAGAAAACAATAATTATGGCTAGGTGGATTTCGACTCATCGTTACCGCTTACATTTACACGGGACATGCAAATTCACAAGCATCATGCGCTCTCCCTCAGTGTTAAGACATTCTACTGCAACTAACCACAGCACACAAATTAGACCGGGAGGCAGGACAGCAGACTGTTTCCCTGTCATCAGTTGCTTTGTGATTAACAGGCAGAAAATGCCTATCAGTCATTATGGCAGGAGAGGAATCGACAGACTAGCGAATTAAAAGTTTTAAATGAAAAGTAGGCCAGTTAAAGCTGCAATATGTTACTTTTTTGGGCAACCAGACCAAATTCACATAGAAATGCGTGTTATAGTTTTGTGGTATGGTGCCGATACACATGGCCGCCTTGTTGTGTCACCGCCTGGTACGACAACTGCACCATCCGCAACCACAGGGCTCTCCAACGGGTCACCGGGAGCACACTGCGTGCCCTTCGGGACATCTACAACACTCGGTGTCACAGGAAGGTCAAGAAGATTATCAAGGTTGCGGGCTATTCACCCCACTATCATCCAGAACGCGAGGTTAGTACAGGTGCATCAAAGCTGGGACAGAGAGACGGAAAAACAGCTTCTTTCCCAAGGTCATTAGAGTGTTACATAGCCATCACTAGCCATTCTCCACCCAGTATCCTGCCCTGAACTTAGTCACTGTCACTAGCTACCACCCGGCTACTCAACCCTGCACCTTAGAGGCTGCTGCCCTACGTACATAGAACACTGTTTAATAATGGAAGACTGGTCACTTTAATAATGTTTACATATTGTTTTACCCATTTCATATGTATATACTGTATTCTAGTCAAGGCCATCCTATTTTACTATTACTGTTGGAGCTAGGAACACAAGCATTTCCCTACAACCGCAATAACATCTGCTAAACGTGTGTATGTGACCAATAGAATTCGATGTAGATCTATTTTATGTACGCCATTTCTATTCTTCCCATTCTTAAGTTTCGTCTTTGTGTCTTTTACGTTCAGATTTGTACACCAGCTTCAAACAGATGAAAACACTAAAACAATACATTTGTTAATGGAAAAGGTATTTCACAGCAGTTAAGATGGTACAATGATTCTCTACACTACACATGCTTGTTTTGTCACAGAAACTGAACTTAGAACTGAGCAACCAGGAAATAGCAGATCGATTTCTGCATAATGCATCTTTAATACGAAGTGGAAAAAGTAGGTGGCTGAAAATGTGTCTGTAACCGGCTGATTAGCCAACGGCGCTCATGGAAAACACTGCCGAGATGACACAGAGCAAAAGTCAAGTACCGTTCAACACCACTAGTCTCCCCCATTTCTCATCAGATTTTATGTCATATACAAATCAAAATAGGCTCAACATAAGGCTGATTTTTTTTTCTTCACTAACTGGTCTTCTGACCAATGACATCAGCAACAACAAAAAAACCTTATGTGAAATGATCTGATGTGATTGGCCAAATCCCAAAAAGTCACCTACATATATTTTGCAGATGTTATCACAGGTGCAGTGAAATGCTTTGTTTCAAGCTCCAACAGTGCAGTAATACCTAACAATACACACAAATCCCCCAAATGAAAATAAATATCAGAACAAGCGATGTTAGAGTGCAGAAAATATATAGAATGGTGTGAATAGACTATATGAATAGAAAAGGTGTGTACAGCAGTAGTTATATAGGACGAACCTTGACTAGAATACAGTACATGCATATGAAGTGGGTAAAGCAGCATGTAAACATTATTAAAAAGTGACCAGGGTTCAATGACTATGTACATAGGGCAGCAGTCTCTTAAGGTGCAGGGTTGTAGCTGGCTAGTAGCAGTGACTAAGGTTCAGGGCTGGGTACTGGGAGGAGGCCGGCTAGTGGTGACTATTTAACAGTCTGATGGCCTGGAGATAGAAGCTGTTTTTCCAGTTTCTCGGTCCCGGCTTTGATGCACCTGTAATGTCTCCGCCTTCTAGATGGTAGCGGGGTGAATGGGCCGTGGCTCAGGTCCTTGATTATTTTTGGGGCCTTCCCGTGACACCGGGTGCTGTAGATGTCCTGGAGGGCAGGCAGTGTGCGCCCAGTAACGCGTTGGTCAAAATACCAATTAGTGGGAAAACAATATCAAAATTGGTCTGCCGTGTAAACGCAGGCAAAAAGACTTGCTCTCAGCAATCACTCTACCAATGCTAATAAAGCAGCATCTCAGGGATGTACCCTCGTGCCTTGCCAAGTTAACCACAGCCCAAATCTCTCCCCTTCAACCATTTCACCTTTCTTGTGCTCTGCGTTGGCCCCTGCTGCTGCTCGCTTGGCCTCCCTGCTCTCCTGGTTGGCCCTGTCCTTCTGCTTCTTCTTGCTGGTGCTGTCATCTGCGCTGCGCTGACCCCCATTCCGCCGGCCTGACTCACTGCTGCTGGCCATCTTCAGGCGCTTGGCGCTCACGGGCCGCCCGTCGCCGGCGTCACTGCTGCCGCTGGGGACTGGTTCTGAGGTGTGCCGCTTTCTACCCGGTCCAGCTATCTTGGCGATGATACAGGTCAGAAATCTCCCGGAACAGAATCAGGGGTCCTGAAAAGAGTCAGGGGACCCACCACAGTTATGAATGAGTGTTGCAGAGCTACATAAGAGTCATAAAGAATGTGATCTGTGGTGTATATAGTAGGTTATAGAATATATGATCAATTAAATCATTTACACATGTACACATTCAAATTTGAAACCTCACCCCATTCAGATTAAACTCACATTTTAAACATTCCCTGATCAGATTGGATTCTGTCTGCAAACATCGCAATAAGTATCTCTGCATGTACTACCAAGATGACTTGGGGTGGCTGTCTTATTGAGTATCCCAACTATTTGTGATATTAGCTACTGTATCTAGCTAGCTATCTTGAATATTTTGCCTTGGATGTTGCCCATGAATGTTGCACCCTGGATTGCAAGACAATGCGACTCTAAAACATCTACGTTACCTTCGGTACAATGCTAACTAACGTTAACTACAATGTATTTTAAGTGATAGTTAGACTATTGTTGTTTACTTTACACATTGCATTTGGTTAATAATAGTACACCTAACATTAAACCTTTATGTAAATTTCTGCCAGTCTCTTTACCCTCAATGCAATGGCGTCATGTTCATGCGGCAAGTTAGTTGTTAGCTACTGACGACCAGTTACTTACGTTAGGTAGCTAGGTAACTAACGTTAGGTAACTAAGTTAGCTAGCATGCTAAAATAAGTTACTTGGCTATCAATGATCATTGGCCAATCAGTTATTTAAAAAAATCGGACAATTCAACATT
The DNA here is from genome assembly GCF_965601325.2 of Salmo salar. Taxonomy (NCBI): domain Eukaryota; kingdom Metazoa; phylum Chordata; class Actinopteri; order Salmoniformes; family Salmonidae; genus Salmo; species Salmo salar. Next base: position 14,446,621 of record NC_138303.1, on the reverse strand, counting down.
CAAATGTTAACAGGTGATCGCTATAATGTCATTAACAACAGGGACAAATTGCCAATGTAACGTTAACGTTACCTGGCTATCTAGCTAGCCGGCTAAGGTTAGCTAAGCTAACAACAGTTAGCCAACTAGCTTTATCTTCCTAGCTAAATTACTAGCAGTTCTGGCGAATGTAATTAGCTTGTTAGCTAATGTAGCTACCTAACGTTTATCAGTTGTTGACAAGCTAAACAAACAACACATATTGACAATAGCGCCTCATGACTTATAATTGAATATTTCTAAAAATACTAGACAGTATGACCGACTACTTACAAAACATGTATAATTTGGAGTGTCGTCTCCCCGTCTTTGTGCACAATGGCCGGCGAGTCCGTACTTCTTCAGCCCTCCCTAAGCTCCTTGACGGCCGCAGGCCTCTTGCTCACCCCTTCCCGAAATCGAAACCCCGTACTCTGGTGTTTCTAGAATATTCTCGTTATCGAGGTCCCATCTCTTATAGATTCCTAAATATTTTAATCAAATATAGGTGACGTGAATGGTAACAAAACGATAAATCGCTTCAACCTAAGTTACTTTACCAGCCCACGGGAAATGACTCGTACTTTGTTTAGGAACAAAAACAATCCAAACCGAAATCCACTTAGAAGACTGACCACTTCCTGGAGGCAGTCAGGCTGAGGCGGCACTGTAGCAACCAACCCCTTACAATGGGAACATCTCAATTATGTGTTCTCGCGTCCTCTCTCCTCGCTTCCTTCTAATAATTCATTGGATGAGAAAGCCAAAAGTTCCGCCCCTCTGACCTTCTCCTCCAATGGGTTTTGAGAAGGAGGCGAGAGGACGCGAGAATTGTGCAATTGAAAGAAATATCTATTGAGATTCTCCCATGGGACAAAGGTTTTCTTGGCTGGTTCTACAGGAAGGCAGCTATGAAACCAGAGCATGAGATTAGTAAAACAGGCCTATTATATGGGGTTTATAATAGAGAGATGTTGAATATGACATGAACTAGTTCAGACATGACAATTTTTAACAATATTCTCCGTAGTAGGTGATCCACACCTCTCTCCCCACCATTGCATATGCAATGTATGTGTATTATGTGCAGTGATGGTGTTCCATTTTTATTAGTTACACAATTTCAGTTTCCCTACACTGGAGGGTGGAAATGCTTTTTCAGTATTTATTTTCAAGCAACTCCAAAAAGCTTTCTCTCAATTACAGAAACAAGACCAACCATTAAGTCTAAACATCCCATCATTTAATCCAGTGGAGATCAGAAACCATGTCAAAGTAACCGATCATCCCCTGGTTCATCCTCAGTCGGTACACATAACAGCTTTTGTTCATTGTTTATCCAGAACAATCTATTCATAAGTACTTTTTTGGCATTATTTATATTCTGAATGTGGCAGTGTTTGGAGGATGATCTGAGTTGAGGCGCAAACATATTTGCACATGTTCATATTCTTCACACACACAAATTGATTATTATTTTCGTAAATGTCATGTGGAGCCACTTCTATCCTTCAGTTGAAAGTCACACAGTAATACACTGACGGCACACAATGTTATATTAGATGTGTGAAATCTTACAATCAAAAAGACACAGTTACACAGTGTAGTTGGATAAGCACCATGGCTGTAGGTGCAGTACTGAGTTCCCCACTAGAGCGCATACAGTGTACACCCTACAAGAGAGTAAAGCAATAGTAGGCTCATATGGTGTCTGCAGTCAGTCAGTGTTTGGTTTAACTCGGCCAGGTCCCTGTTACTGACAGGTGTTGTAGATCTGGATCTGTTTGTTGATGTCGTTGAGGATAGCCTTCATCTTGTCTTCTAGGCCGTCCAACTGCCGCGCTTTGCCCTCCAATTTTTTCTGGTTCTCTTCATAGTCTTTCTCTAATTCTGTGGATATAAAGTATGTCAAGTTTATACCTTAATGTTTAATCTCAGAATAACCAGACTTGGCTGACTGACTGTCATACTGTAGACCTGTTCTGGCACCCCAATGGTGGAACCAGCTTCCCTCTGAAGCTAGGATAGCAGAGTCCCTGCCCATCTTCCCGAAAGCACCTGAAACCTGACTCTTTGAACAGGTATCTTAAATAAATAAAATATATATATATAATAATCTTGACTCCTATCTAAAGTAGATAACTACTTTATTGAGGAAAAGTGTACTTACTATGCCTGTGATATGTGGTTGTCCCACTTAGCTATCTTAAGATGAATACACTAACTGTATGTCGCTCTGGATGAGAGCGTCTGCTAAATTACTAAATGTCTGATGAAGGCCGTGAGGCCGATACGTAAAGCTTATTAAAGAGCAGTGATACTATCAAGAGCAGTGTGCAGGTTCCTTATTTTTCCTCAAATTACTAAAATGTAAAATGTACCATTTGTTCTCTGGTTTGAGTACACCACCATCAGACAAATTCAGACAATACAGTGACACTGTTTAACCACAAAAGGGTAATGTTGCCTTCGCTCTTCTCCAAGGTTAGCTTGTGTAAGTGAAAAACAATGCTGCTCTTAATTAAACAACGAGACCCAGTTCCCTGCAGGGTCCCTGCCACACACCTGCTAGTCTCTGGAGCTTGTTCTGGGCGTCTTTCAGTAGCTCCTTGGCCTCGTCTCTCAGGCGCTCTGCTGTCTTTTTGGCCTCCTGGACGGTCTTGGCTTTCCTGTCCACCAAGTCCTGCACTGTGTGATACTTATCTGTCAGCTCGCCATCTAAAATCTGAGAGAAATAAGACAGCATAATTAATAACAGTCACAGTATTACAGTCCTAAATAGACACATAAAATGAACCCACACACACATAGAATGAACCCACACACACACACCTGCTTGGCATCATTGGCTTTGTCCCGTGCCATAGTGGCTGTCTCCTCAGCTCGAGCTGCTGCCATGCTGTTTTTTGCACGTTTGAGTTTCAGACCGTCAATCTCCCGACCCAGGTTGCCAAGGCGGTCCATGGCATTATTCAGGTCATGTTCACTGCTGGAGGTTTCAGACTCGATCTACGAGCAGGGAAAATATCAGGAATGCATTATCTCTTGATCCCCCTCATCCCATCAAACAGAATATAGATGGCGTCCACTCAGTTGAGTTCCTACTGTACCTGTGCTAGTCGGACCTCAGTTTCACCAATGTCAACCTTAGCCCGCTGTATGGCCTTCTCCGCTGCAGCCTGGGCCGTCTTAGCGTCCTCAAGTGCCCGTTTCACCGTCTCTGCTGTGGATTTCACCCCGCCTGCCCGATTCCTACAGAACAGAAACACTTGTTGGAATCAGGTGAGTTTTGCCGAGCTGGACTATTTTCTTTGACTTGATAATGCTATAACCTATAACCCTCTACATACAAGATACACACACACGCACACACACACACACACACACACACACACACACGCACACACACACGCACACACACACGCACACACCGCACACACACGCACCTGGCCTTCTTGGCCTCCTGCAGAAGCTGCTCTGCTTTGCGCACGTCGTCCTGTGTCTGTTTCAGAATGGCGTCTACGTTGGAGAGGCTTTGGACCCGGTCCTTGATCTCCTCTGCCAGGTGTCTGATCTGCTGTGGTGAGGCTGGGATGGACAGCTCCAGGACACGGCTAGCCACCGTTTCAATGCTGTCTGGATCAGCACCCTCCTCTGCAAGGAGACAGAAAAAATATTCAGATCAGCAAAGAGATTTTTGACGCAGATTGGAAGTTAATACTTAATGATTATGATGCTGATCATGATGACAATCCTGAGGTGAAGATAAATTGCTTGTATGGTCCCATATAGCCAAGGTCTGAACTCACTTTTCCTCTAATATCTGAATTCTCTGTCACTTTTCCAAAATTGTTTTCCTAGTAGCTGACTCACGCATGAGGAAGTCCCGTATCTGCTTGATGAGGTCCCGCAGGTCGTTGTTGGAGCGCTCAACCTTGCTTTTGGTGTTAGTGGCCTTGTCCAGAGCTGCCTGGGCTTTACCCTTTGCCTCCTCCGCCTTGCTCTTGGCATCTGCCACCTGAGAAGCCAAACAGGGGTATACGAAGAACCAGGGATAACTGTTTTCAATTCCCCCGACTTTGCTGATAGCTGCTTCATTGTAGAAAGGTTTTACCTACTATGACTGTGATATGTCGTCATCTCACCTAGTGAACGCATTAACTGTAAGTCGCTCTGAATAAGTGTCTGCTAAATGACTAAAATGTAAATGTACCCTCATACTGTAGGTGATACAGGGGTATGTATGCATTAATGACATGCCACAATAGATTTAGCAGGTCTTCCTTTCCTGTCAAGACAGTTTGGGTTTATCTATTAAGGAGATTGTATGTCCACTTGGAGTAACTGACCTTGTGGAAGAGCTCCTCTACCTCCCCCATGGCTATGTTCAGCTCTTTCTCTGCGTGCTTAGACTTCTCCAAGGCATTCTCTGCCATCGCTACGGCACCGTTGCAGTTCAGGCCTCCACAGTGCCTGTTCCCCTCGTCGTCACGGCAACCGGCCCCTCCGCAATGGCTCTCTACACAGGGGGAATCGCCAGGGGCCCCACAGACCTGGTCAAAGGGGGTGGGGTGGAACATGTATCAGATTAGTAGATTTTCATAACTTTCCATGAACTCTGACCATTTGTATTTAGCTGTTTATGTTGATGCTTGCTTCACCTTCTCGTTGATCTTCTTCATGTCCAGGGTTTGTGCCTTGGCATTGAGGTCCCCCAGGGCTCGCTTGTTGGCGGCGTTCTTGCGGTTAAAGTCGTCTTTCTTGGCAGAGATGAGGCGTTCTGTCTTGCGGCGGGTGTCTGCTGATTGGCTGACAGTGCTGGGCGTGGTAGTGGTGGACTGGTTGGCTCGCCGCTCTGCGTCACGGGACTTATTATAGGAGCTTCGGATGCTTTCATATGCACCTGGGGGAAGGAGAGGGGCCCAAAAATAAGAAAGACACATTTAACTAATATTTCAAAAGTATTTCTACAAAAAAAACATTGATAACACCAGCCATTAAGGCACTACGTATCCCAGAACCCCTCTGGTGGAAGGGGGACAGGACGTCTCTGCTCACCCAGGAAGTTAGAGTTCTTCAGAATGTCCAGTTGGCGGTGGAGCTGATCTGAAGTCAGGTTGAGCTCTTTGGCCTCTCTCTCTAGAGCACTGAGCTCATTACTGGCCTCTACATTACTGTTCCCCACACTGGTCAGGTCTCCCTCCAGATGATTCAGTACATCTGTGGTCTCCCCTATCTGAGACCTGCAAGAGAAAGGGAGAAGGAAATTACAGTTCAACTACAAAACTGGAGGAGAGGGGTATTCATGGTGAATCTTTATTCAGACAGAGTCTACCTTTGTATGTGATTTGTTATGTAAAGTATAATAGTGTCAGTGTGTATGCCTTGTACCTGAGGTCTTCAATGAGCTCCATCAGGCTGCTGACTGCCTCTGTGGTGGTGTTGCGGGCATTTACGATGCCCTGTGCCCGTGCCAGCTTCTCCTCCAGGTCTCTGAAGGCCTTCTCATAGGCTCCAGTCAGGCCCGTGGTCTGGATCTCCAGAGCCCTCTCCGACAGGGTCTTGGTTCGGACAGCCAGGTTCTGTACCACCCGGTCCCAGTCCCCAAAGCACTGGTGGCAGGGCTGGCAGTTAGGGAACTGGCCTGAGAAGCCTCGGGCACACTCATCACAACGCACGCCCGACACCCCCTGCTGACACACGCAGTGGCCTGTCTTCTGACCACACTGAGAGGTCTCTATGCCCCGGGGGTCACAGTCACAGGCTGAGAGAGAGAGATGTAGAGAGAGATGAAGAGAGAGATAGAGATGGAGAGATGAAAAGAGAGAGAGAGAATGAGAGAGAGATAGATGGAGAGAGAGAGAGAGAGAGAGATGAAGAGAGAGAGAAAGATGGAGAGAGAGGTGGAGAGAGAGATGAAAAGAGAGAGTGATGGACAAAGAGATGAAGAAAGAGAGAGAGATGGAGAGAGAGAGAGATGGATGGAGAGAGATGAAGAAAGAGAGATGGACGGAGAGATTAAGAGAGAGAGAGAGACAGATGAAGAGAGAGATGGAGAGAGAGATGAAGAGAGAGAGAGAGATGGACAGAGAGATGGAGAGAGAGAGATAGAGAGAGCGAGCAATAGAGATGGAGAGAGAGAGAGATGGAGAGAGAGTAATTACGGAATTACCTGGAAGGCTTACAACTACCAAAGATTATTATTCCCAAACTATACAGCAAATTGTCTGGCAAACAAACAGAGACCTGAAAACACCATCCAATCTGGAACTGACTGAGTAATAGTCTGAAGCTATACATTATTTCCCAAAAAACATGAAGAAAAATACATCACAATGATATATTTTACTTTATAAGGACTGAATGCTAAATTAAGGCTACCAAGCTTGATACAACTTCAATTAGCACTGACGTGTCAAGTGAGAGGTGTCAAAGCTCTTGAGCCTGACAATAGCAGGAGAGCCCCAACCAAATGGAGAGGCCTTAGAAGCATCCTCCCACTGTTCAGAGGTAATTAAAATACAGTACCCTCTGTATGTAAAGAATAATAAGACATGAAAAGAGTACAAAATGAAACTCCTTATGGAAAATCAAGACACACTTTTTGCTGACTATTATAAAAATGGGAACATAAGCAACCGTATCTTCCACACAGCCCATCCTCTGGCATGGCACAGTGCTATATTAACCAGACCATCCTCTGGCATGGCACAGTGCTATATTAACCAGACCATCCTCTGGCATGGCACAGTGCTATATTAACCAGACCATCCTCTGGCATGGCACAGTGCTATATTAACCAGACCATCCTCTGGCATGGCACAGTGCTATATTAACACAGACCATCCTCTGGCATGGCACAGTGCTATATTAACCAGACCATCCCCTGGCATGGCACAGTGCTATATTAACACAGACCATCCCCTGGCATGGCACAGTGCTATATTAACACAGACCATCCCCTGGCATGGCACAGTGCTATATTAACACACTACCCCTCTGTTAAGAGGGGGGCTGTTACCGATGGGTGGAAACTCAGGATACTAGCAACGAGGACTCTGAGTCAGCTAATATAAATCTCTATAAGTCTGGAACAGTTTTGGGACAGGGCAACAGCAAACAGTTTCAGCTGGACTTTCACCTAATCAAAGAAATAGCTCAGCAGGAGAAGATCTACCTTGAGAAAGATACCCCCACACCGAGAAGGTCAGACCAGACCTCTTCATTACATAAACCCACAGACGAGCAACCCCAAGCGGAAAGTCAACCATTCAAATGAGGGATAAATTCACCCAGCTGGAGGTAAGGCAGGTGGAGCTGGAACAGCAGGTGATTACACTCCAGTCAGCACAGACCCAGACAACAGTCCAGCACAACAACACCCCCTTAACCAGACCCAGACAACAGTCCAGCACAACAACACCCCCTTAACCAGACCCAGACAACAGTCCAGCACAACAACACCCCCTTAACCAGACCCAGACAACAGTCCAGCACAACAACACCCCCTTAACCAGACCCAGACAACAGTCCAGCACAACAACACCCCCTTAACCAGACCCAGACAACAGTCCAGCACAACAACACCCCCTTAACCAGACCCAGACAACAGTCCAGCACAACAACACCCCCTTAACCAGACCCAGACAACAGTCCAGCACAACAACACCCCCTTAACCAGACCCAGACAACAGTCCAGCACAACAACACCCCCTTAACCAGACCCAGACAACAGTCCAGCACAACAACACCCCCTTAACCAGACCCAGACAACAGTCCAGCACAACAACACCCCCTTAACTAGACCTGGAGGGCTGGAGGTAGAGAGAGACACATCTGCACTCTGGACTGCAGTGAGACAACATCTACAGGAGAAAGAGCAGGAGCAGGAGAAGAACAGAGCACTAGAGGAGAGGATCAGACTGCTGGAGGAGAGGGTGAGGGGGATGGAGGAGAGGATCAGACTGCTGGAGGAGAGGGTGAGGGGGATGGAGGAGAGGATCAGACTGCTGGAGGAGAGGGTGAGGGGGATGGAGGAGAGGATCAGACTGCTGGAGGAGAGGGTGAGGGGGATGGAGGAGAGGATCAGACTACTGGAGGAGAGGGTGAGGGGGATGGAGGAGAGGATCAGACTGCTGGAGGAGAGGGTGAGGGGGATGGAGGAGAGGAGAGGGTGAGGGGGATGGAGGAGAGGATCAGACTGCTGGAGGAGAGGGTGAGGGGGATGGAGGAGAGGATCAGACTGCTGGAGGAGAGGGTGAGGGGGATGGAGGAGAGGATCAGACTACTGGAGGAGAGGGTGAGGGGGATGGAGGAGAGGATCAGACTGCTGGAGGAGAGGGTGAGGGGGATGGAGGAGAGGAGAGGGTGAGGGGGATGGAGGAGAGGATCAGACTGCTGGAGGAGAGGGTGAGGGGGATGGAGGAGAGGATCAGACTGCTGGAGGAGAGGGTGAGGGGGATGGAGGAGAGGATCAGACTGCTGGAGGAAAGGGTGAGGGGGGTGGAGGAGAGGAGAGGGTGAGGGGGATGGAGGAGAGGATCAGACTGCTGGAGGAGAGGGTGAGGGGGATGGAGGAGAGGATCAGACTGCTGGAGGAGAGGGTGAGGGGGGTGGAGGAGAGGATCAGACTGCTGGAGGAGAGGGTGAGGGGGGTGGAGGAGAGGATCAGACTGCTGGAGGAGAGGGTGAGGGGGATGGAGGAGAGGATGAGGGGGATGGAGGGAGAGGATCAGACTGCTGGAGGAGAGGGTGAGGGGGATGGAGGAGAGGATCAGACTGCTGGAGGAGAGGGTGAGGGGGATGGAGGGAGAGGATCAGACTGCTGGAGGAGAGGGTGAGGGGGATGGAGGAGAGGATCAGACTGCTGGAGGAGAGGGTGAGGGGGATGGAGCAGAGGATCAGACTGCTGGAGGAGAGGGTGAGGGGGATGGAGGAGAGGTTCAGACTGCTGGAGGAGAGGGTGAGGGGGATGGAGGAGAGGATCAGACTGCTGGAGGAGAGGATCAGACTGCTGGAGGAGAGGGTGAGGGGGATGGAGGGAGAGGATCAGACTGCTGGAGGAGAGGGTGAGGGGGATGGAGGGAGAGGATCAGACTGCTGGAGGAGAGGGTGAGGGGGATGGAGGGAGAGGATCAGACTGCTGGAGGAGAGGGTGAGGGGGATGGAGGGAGAGGATCAGACTGCTGGAGGAGAGGGTGAGGGGGATGGAGGGAGAGGATCAGACTGCTGGAGGAGAGGGTGAGGGGGATGGAGGGAGAGGATCAGACTGCTGGAGGAGAGGGTGAGGGGGATGGAGGGAGAGGATCAGACTGCTGGAGGAGAGGGTGATGGGGATGGAGGGAGAGGATCAGACTGCTGGAGGAGAGGGTGAGGGGGATGGAGGAGAGGATCAGCCTGCTGGAGGAGAGGGTGAGGGGGGATGGAGGGAGAGGATCAGACTGCTGGAGGAGAGGGTGAGGGGGATGGAGGAGAGGATCAGACTGCTGGAGGAGAGAGGGGGGGATGGAGGAGAGGATCAGACTGCTGGAGGAGAGGGTGAGGGGGATGGAGGAGAGGAGAGGGTGAGGGGGATGGAGGAGAGGATCAGACTGCTGGAGGAGAGGGTGAGGGGGGTGGAGGAGAGGATCAGACTGCTGGAGGAGAGGGTGAGGGGGGTGGAGGAGAGGATCAGACTGCTGGAGGAGAGTGTGAGGGGGATGGAGGGAGAGGATCAGACTGCTGGAGGAGAGGGTGAGGGGGATGGAGGAGAGGATCAGACTGCTGGAGGAGAGGGTGAGGGGGATGGAGGAGAGGATCAGACTGCTGGAGGAGAGGGTGAGGGGGGTGGAGGAGAGGATCAGACTACTGGAGGAGAGGGTGAGGGGGGATGGAGGGAGAGGATCAGACTGCTGGAGGAGAGGATGAGGGGGATGGAGGAGAGGATGAGGGGGATGGAGGGAGAGGATCAGACTGCTGGAGGAGAGGGTGAGGGGGATGGAGGGAGAGGATCAGACTGCTGGAGGAGAGGGTGAGGGGGATGGAGGGAGAGGATCAGACTGCTGGAGGAGAGGATGAGGGGGATGGAGGAGAGGATGAGGGGGATGGAGGGAGAGGATCAGACTGCTAGAGGAGAGGATGAGGGGGATGACGTGTGACAGAGAAAAACCACTAGAGAGGTGGCCAACCCCGCAGAGAAGCCAGCAGAACAGCCAACCTTAGCTCCTGACAAAAGTCTCAACACCACAGCAGAACAGTCCACCCCAAACCCTGACCATAGCGTCGACAACATAGCGGGACAGACAAATGAAGAAGCCCAAGCCCAGGGGATTCCACCCCCTCTGAGCACCCCCGCCCCCTTTTAGCCACCCTGATAGCCCTCCTGACAACCTCACACACCCACCCACACGCCGAGAGGACCTACATCCAGACCACAACACCACCAGCCACATACACACCCCCACCCCAACCAATCAACACACCCCCAAGTCAACCATGCCTACACACCATTTAGAACACCTCAGATCAGACCTATGCCCCTCCTGCCCACCCCATGCCCCCCACTCCCGCAAAGAGGGCCTCAACATGAGTCACACATACGCCCAGGCCGTGAGTAGGAAAACAGGCCCAGCCCCCACTCTTACACTAGCCCAAGCCAATGGCATGTACCAGATGCTCAGCAGGCTGTACTCACACTTACTGGCTGAGGCCAAACCACACGACCAACAACTTTGGACACTTTATTGAACACAAAGCCTTCACTAACTCATCCTGGAATATCCAAGGCCTGAGCTCATCTACCTTTGGCCTAAAAAGTAGGAACCTGGACTTCATCAAAGAAATCGGAAATACAGACATTGTCATCCTACAAGGAACATAGTATAGAGGAGATGGGCCCACTGGTTGCCCTCTAAGTTACAGAGAGCTGGTAGTCCCATCCACCAAACTACCAGGTGTGAAACAGGGAAGGGACTCAGGGGGTATGCTAAGTGGCTGTAGAGTAGACCTAACTCACTGTATTAAATTGATCAAAACAGGGACATTTTACATTTGGCTAGAAATTCTAAAGGAAATGATCTCAACAGAGAAAAATGTCCTCATGTGTGCTACCTATATCCCCCCACTAGAATCCCCATACTTTAATGAAGACAGCTTCTCCATCCTGGAGGGGGAAATCAATCATTTCCAGGCCCAGGGACATGTACTAGTCTGTGGCGACCTAAATGCCAGAACTGGACAAGAACCTGACACCCTCAGCACACAGGGGGACAAACACCTACCTGGAGGGACAGTATTCCCTCCCCCATATGCCCCCATCGGCACAACTATGACAACATAACCAACAAAAACGGGTCACAACTCCTGCAGCTCTGTCGCACACTGGGTATCTACATAGTCAATGGTAGGCTTCGAGGAGACTGCTATGGTAGGTACACCTATAGCTCATCTCTTGGCATTAGTACTGTAGACTACTTTATCACTGACCTCAACCCAGAGTCTCTCAGAGCGTTCACAGTCAGCCCACTGACACTCCTGTCAGACCACAGCAAAATCACAGTCTACTTGAACAGAGCAATACTCAATCATCACAGCCAAAGGAACTGAATAATATTAAGAAATGCTATACATGGAAGGAAAGTAGTGTGGAAACCTACCAAAAAACAATTAGGCAACAACAAATTCAATCCCTTTTAAACAACTTCCTGGACAAAACGTTCCCCTGTAATAGTGAAGGTGTAAACTTGGCAGTAGACAATCGAAACAGTATATTTGACCTCTCAGCTTCCCTATCAAATCTAAAAATTTCAAACAGAAAACCGAAAAAAATGAACAACAATGACAAATGGTTTCATGAAGAATGCAAAAACCTAAGAAAGAAATTGATAAACCTGTCCAACCAAAAACATAGCGACCCAGAAAACCCGAGTCTACACCTTCACTATGGTGAATCACTAAAACAATACAGAAATACACTACGGAAAAAGAAGGAACAGCACGTCAGAAATCAGCTCAATGTAATTGAAGAACCCATAGACTCTAACCACTTCTGGGAAAAGCGGAAAATAATAAACAAACAACAACACGAAGAAAATATCTTCTGTGTACAACGTAAAACACCAAATAATGCATGCAGAGCAGAATTAGGCCGATACCCGCTAATTATCAAAATCCAGAAAAGAACCGCTCAATTCTACAACTACCTAAAAGGAAGCGATTCCCAAACCTTTCATTACAAAGCCATCACCTACAGAGAGATGAACCTGGAGAAGAGCCCCCTAAGCAAGCTGCTCCTGGGGCTCTGTTCACAAACACAAACAGACCCCACAGAGTCCCAGGACAGCAACACAATTAGACCCAACCAAATCATGAGAAAACAAAAAGATAATTACTTGACACATTGGAAAGAATTAACAAAAAAACAGAGCAAACTAGAATGCTATTTGGCCCTAAACAGAGAGTACATAGTGGCAGAATACCTGACCACTGTGACTGACCCAAACTTAAGGAAAGCTTTGACTATGTACAGACTCAGTGAGTATGGCCTTGCTATTGAGAAAGGCCGTCGTAGGCAGACCTGGCTCTCAAGAGAAGACAGGCTATGTGCACACTGCCCACAAAATGAGGTGGAAACTGAGCTGCACTTCCTAATCTCCTGCCAAATGTATGACCATATTAGAGACACGTATTTCCCTCAGATTACACAGATCCCCAAAGAATTAAAAAACAAACCCGATTTTGATAAACTCCCATATCTACTGGGTGAAATACCACAGTGTGCCATCAAAACAGCAATATTTGTGACCTGTTGCCACAAGAAAAGGGCCACCAGTGAAGAACAAACACCATTGTAAATACAACCTATATTTATGTTTATTTACTTTTCCTTTTGTACTTTAACCATTTGCACATCGTTATATATACATAATACGACATTTGAAATGTCTTTATTCTTTCGGAATTTCTGTGAGTGTAATGTTTACTGTTAATTTATATTGTTTATTTCACTTTTGTATATTATCTACTTCACTTGCTTTGGCAATGTTAACATGTTTCCCAAGCCAAGAGAGAGAGAGAGAGAGAGAGAGAGAGAGAGAGAGAGAGAGAGAGAGAGAGAAAGAGAGAGAGAGAGAAAGAGAGACAGAGACAGCGAGAGAGAGACAGCGAGAGAGAGAGAGAGAGAGAGAGAGAGAGAGAGGAAGTCGGAGATCGTTAGTATATGTCTGCTGCTGATATTTTGATGCCGTTCTTATGAATAACATGTTACATGGCACTTCTTCTAATTCTGACCTCTACACTGGATCCTTGGGTCACCCCAGTAGTTCTCTTGGCAGTCTGTGCAGGTCTTCCCACCAAATCCGTCACGACACTGACATTTTCCAGTGAACTGGGGCACAGAGAGGGCAAACATGAGCATGAGGTCACAGAAGAGGTTTATCCCATGAAGCACCTTAGTAATGGAACCACACCCACACCTCGTTGCAGGCTGGGTTGACAGCGTTGTTGGGTTCACAGCCGCAGGCCTCACAGCCCCGCCCACTAGCCAGGTTCCAGTAGTTGGGCTTACAGTGGTCACATGTCAGGCCGATAGTGTTGGGTAGACACAGGCACTGCCCCGTGGCACGCTGGCAGACACACTCATCCCGCGCTGTACACTGGGTTTGCTCTGTGCCCAGGAAGTTACAGGTGCACTCTGAGGAAACAGAAAAAAGTAGATTAAAAACTTACTAGGGTGCACAACATATACAGTCTAAAATGAATGGTTGTCAAGTTTTTTTTGTGTAAAAAGGACGCTTCAACAGTCACTCACTTCTGCAGTTGCGTCGTGAGGCGTCTCCATAGTAACCACTCTTGCACAACCCACAGTCTGGTCCCTCTGTGTTGTAGAGACACTTCTTACACTCTCCTGTCCTCCGGTCACACGCATCCAGGTCTGACATGTCAATGTTGTTACTGCACCTGCACGGCTGGCACCGCCCACCTGGCTGGGAGGGGTTACCATAGTAACCAGGGGCACACTCCTCACACCGAGAACCTGTGACCAATAGGAAAAAAGATTGAGGGAGAAGGAGGGAGATTTTTGGATAGACAGAGATGGAAAGTGGAATATCTCATGTTGATATTGAGATATTTATTGGCTGTGTGAGGGTGAAAAATGACTTGGTATTTTCAAGTATTTCCAAACAGTTTTCCAGTGAACTTAAGTGAGAAGCTTATAGTGTGATAGCTTATGCAGACAGACAGAGACATGTGGTGAGGTCTTCCCTGTGGCTCAGTTGGTAGAGCATGGTGTTTGCAACGCCAGCATGGTGTGTGCAACGCCAGGATTGTGGGTTTGCTTCCCACGGGGGGCCAGTACAAAAGAAATGCATGAAATGAAATGTATGCATTCGCTACTGTAAGTCGCTCTGGATAAGAGCGTCTGCTAAAAATGACATAAATAAATAAATGGTGAAACCCATCTCAGTGACTATCAATGAAGTTGTTATCAGGATGTAAACATTATGTTAAATACTTGAAAATGTTTCATATTTTATCTTGTGTAAAAAGGGAGTTTGGTTACCCAGGAGATTAACAGTGATTAGTGAGGAGCTCTGTTGCAGAGTGGATTATGCTTCAGCAGTGTTGTAGAGTCCGTTCTGGAGACCACATATTTGTATTTATTTTTATTTCACCTTTATTTAGCCAGGTAGGCCAGTTGAGAACAAGTTTACAAGTTCAGAACAAGTTTACAGTTTACAACTCATTTACAACTGCGACCTGGCCAAGATAAAGCAAAGCAGTGCGACAAAAAAACAACAACACAGAGTTACACGTGGGATAAACAAAGGTACAGTCAATAACACAATAGAAAATCTGTATACAGTGTGTGCAAATGGAGTAAGGAGGTAAGGCAATAAATAGGCCACAGTAGCAAAGTAATTACAATTTCGCAAATTAACACCGGAGTGATAGATGAGCAGATGATGATGTCCAAGTAGAAATACTGGTGTGCAAAAGAGCAAAAAAAAGTAAATAAAAACAATATGGGGATGAGGTAGGTAGTTGGATGGGCTATTTACAGATGGGCTGTGTACAGCTGCAGCGATCGGTGAGCTGCTCAGATAGCTGATGCTTAAAGTTAGTGAGGGAGATATAAGTCTCCAACTTCAGCCATTTTGCAAATCGTTCCAGTAATTGGCAGCAAAGAACTGGAAGGAAAGGCGGCCAAAGGAGGTGTTGGCTTTGGGGGTGACCAAAGCCAACACCTCCTTTGGCCGCCTTTCCTTCCAGTTAGTTCTCTGCTGCCAATTACTGGAACGATTTGCAAAATGGCTGATATAACTGCTGGAGCATGTGCTACGGGTGGGTGTTGTTATGGTGACCAGTGAGCTGAGATAAGGCGGAGATTTACCTAGCAAAGACTTATAGATGACCTGGAGCCAGTGGGTCTGGCGCCGAATATATTGTGAGGGCCAGCCGACGAGAGCATACAGGTCGCAGTGGTGGGTAGTATATGGGGCTTTGGTGACAAAACGGATGGCACTGTGATAGTCTGCATCCAATTTGCTGAGTAGAGTGTTGGAGGCTATTTTGTAAACGACATCGCCGAAGTCGAGGAACAGTAGGATATACAGTTTTACGAGGGTATGTTTGGCAACGTGAGTGAAGGAGGCTTTGTTGCGAAATAGGAAGCCGATTCTAGATGTAATTTTGGATTGGAGATGCTTAATATGAGTCTGGAAGGAGAGTTTACAGTCTAGCCAGACACCTAGGTATTTATAGTTGTCCACATATTCTAAGTCAGAACTGTCCAGATAAGTGATGCTAGTCGGGCAGGCGGGTGCTGGCAGCGATCAGTTGAAGAGCATGCATTTAGTTTTACTAGCGTTTAAGAGCAGTTGGAGGCCACGGAAGGAGAGTTGTATGGCATTGAAGCTCGTTTGGAAGTTAGTTAACAATAGTGAGTGTTGTCGGTCTTGTCTCGGTGTAGGATACATTTTTACTCGGTCTTGACTCGGTCTCGGACAATGAGGACTCGTAATTTCTTCCAGAGACCAGCGGAGTAAAAAACTCATTATCAGCTCCCATTCAGTCAGCGCATAAAAACGCTTAGCCAGGCCAACTATCCACACTTCTGTCATGATATCGCTTCCTACTTGTCTTGTAACATTACTGTCCTTTTCTTTCATTGAAAAATATCCTCCAAACCATTGCCGTGGGAAGTAGGGGTGTTTCAAAATCAGAATAAAAATTATATAATTAATCCCCAAAAATATATATTTTCTTAATAAAATACATTTCTTCACAAAAGCAGTGCACTGGCCCTTTACTAGTCCTGTAATAGTGGACTGATATATCCTTCTGAAGCTTGGGAAAAAAATTTTTTTCTGCAGTCTACAAACAATTCTCAGCACCCTTGTACGCTCAAAACTTGTCGCACTTGTCTGAATTTTCTTGCTTTGCTAGCGCAGGTTGGCATTTATTGGGATGACGCATGTACTGGAGGCTGCTCTGTGGGGTAGTAACTAGCTGGCACAGCCACAAAGTCCTAAAATCCAATTTTAACCCTCATCTTAACCACATTGCTAACCTTATGCCTAACCCTTACCTTAAATTAAGATCAAAAAGCAAATTTTGGTTTTCATACATTTTTACTATAGGCCTACATAGCTAATTTTGACTTTGCCACTGGTGGAAATAGGTCTGCTCTGCCTCCAGGACAAGACTCATCCCAATAAATGTCAATCTACTCCGTGCAGCTAGCAGAGAAGAGTGGGGGAAATTGTTTGAAAGTTGCACGCTCACCAAGAGAGGGCAGACTGAGGAATTTGTTACATATTTGGTATTTCTATCTGTTAGAAATCTGTTTGGGTTTATAATCATGTGTAGAGTCTATTTTCCTCAGCGTGCATTTCTTCACCATTCTGAATGTCTAAAGGATCCATATGTCCTTCTGAAATATGAACACAGAAATACTGGACATTATGAACTCTTATTGTGGTGGCGATTTGAAACAAATTACAGTCATGGTCTTGATTTGTACTCTCATTGTTCTGGTCTCGGTGTTGACTCAGACTCTCATTGTTCTGGTCTCGGTGTTGACTCAGACTCTCATTGTTCTGGTCTCAGTGTTGACTCAGACTCTCATTGTTCTGGTCTCGGTGTTGACTCAGACTCTCATTGTTCTGGTCTCGGTGTTGACTCAGACTCTCATTGTTCTGGTCTCGGTGTTGACTCAGACTCTCATTGTTCTGGTCTCGGTGTTGACTCAGACTCAATTTGCTCTGGTCTTGGTCTTCAATCGGTCTCGCTTTAGGTGGTCTCTAACACAACAGTGTGCTTCAGCATTTTGGAAGACACCGTGAACGATTTACTTCTCTCACAAAGAGCCCATCTTTTCTAAGGATGGATTCAGAGGAAGGGAGACATACTTTACATTTTTTTGTCCAACTGACGGCTGCAGGGGGCAGAGTATGCTGGGGTAGAAGGTGGCTGACTTTTGGGTTTGACAGACAACCTACAGCTGCTGGTCTTGAGGTCTCTCCAGCAAAACAAGGAGAGAAAGGTCACTCCTAGCAGGAAAGTACTGTATTCTAACCCCGAGTTGAATACAACATAGGATTTCCTCACTTGACAGAAAATATAAATGGCCATTGTGATACTATTATTTTGTGGAAACTGAAAGGCTAAATGTATACAACAAGGCAAGATGACACAGAGGGCCCAATAAATTGAGTGTCATTTCTACTGTAAATTCTTTTCAATTGGAGATTACATTAAGTACAGAGCTTGAACACAGTTTGATTCCACATCTTAGGGTTAGGTTGCAGAGACTTTGTTTGTTGCATTGTGCTTTACAGTAAAGCACATCATGATTGTAGCAGCAAAGCTATCTAAAGCAGAGTAAAGCAGCTGTTAAGATTCATCTATTTGTCACAGGCTCACAGTGGGTGTGAGGGAACATATAGGTTGGTGTAGTCTCACTCTCACAGCTTCAGCGTGTCTGCTATGAGTGTCGGACCTGTTCCTGTATTTTGTGTCTGTAACGAAGGCAGAGAATCACAAGACAGAATGCAGCATGGCAGAGATTCTGTTGTTTTCAGTTGGTTGACTGCCTGCTGCTTGGTGCCTGTGTGAGTCAGCAGGAGTAACAGGCACTGACTGTATGTGCCCAGTATAACATAATAGTTTATATACACAGGAGATACTGTAAAAGCTGACCCAGACTCAGTATCAGTCATCCAACTCAATTACAGTTATTTGTGTTATACAATCGTTCAAAACTGATTCTGGATCAGTTTATAGGAATTTCATCTACTCTGAGGCAGGAGTATACTGTGGCACAGCACCATAGACAGGTGGGGTGCTGAAGCCATGCAGGGACAGTTCTTTATTTTTTAGGGAGGGTGGTTTCCCATCATCATTACTCACGCTTGAAGGAACCCTCGGAGCGCTTAACCTTCCCCCCTGTGCCAAGCAGGGTAAGGGAGGAAACAACACACGTTATCATTCCACACTCATTCTGGTCGGAGGAACTTTCTACTAGACTATTTGTCCACAGATTTTTTTATTTGGTTGACCAGAAGACCCACCGTGGCGAATTACTTGGAAT
Organism: Salmo salar; assembly: GCF_965601325.2. Taxonomy (NCBI): domain Eukaryota; kingdom Metazoa; phylum Chordata; class Actinopteri; order Salmoniformes; family Salmonidae; genus Salmo; species Salmo salar. The sequence continues at coordinate 14,428,032 of NC_138303.1, read as the reverse complement.
ATCACACCACGGACATTCTTCCTGAGTTTAAATCACACTAACCAACCAATCATCTCCATTCACAGAGCATCATTAATTAGCCCTATGATACATCTGCTCATTCACGTAGACATGATCAAACTGTTCCTCATCATCCACTTCCCTGGCTAAGGAAGAGGAGGAAGAACAGAAGAGGGAGAGAGAGAAGACACCTCAATGGAGGCGTGAGCTGTACCTGTATATCCTTGGTTACAGTTGCAGACCACCTGTCTGTTGCGGTTGTCCTGGTGACAGGAGGTTGCGAAGTGTCTTCCGCTGTTTGGGCCATCCGGGCAGGGGCAGGGCTGGCATCGGTTACCGTTACCTGTGCCCAGCACCGGGTTGCCGTAGTAACCGTTGGCACACCTTAAAATACAGCAATAGCGCAATTACATTTAATACTGGTACCTTCATACTTATCCCCAGATTCTCCACTGTCCCCATGGTGAATCCCCACCTGTCACATTTGTCCCCTCCAGTGTTTTCCCTGCAGTTGAGACAGGCTCCGGTCCTCTGGTGGCACTCCTCAGCCTGTCCGTTACATAGGCACTGCTTACAGTTGGGGAAGCCCCAGTGTCCTGCCTGGCAGCCATCGCACCGCTGGCCAAACGCACCCTGGCTGCATGGGCACTGCCCAGTCAGCTGGTCACAGAACCGAGTGACCGCACCTTCCACACTACACTCACAGGCTAGAGAGAGAGATAGAGAGAACAAGAGAGAGATTTATAGGAAAGGATCGATGAAGAGAAGAGTGAGGGAGGGGGTCAGTGGGTAATAAAGGCCCCAAGGGGCGCCACCAGTAGAGACGGGCGGACGGACAGATAGAACAGTCCAATGCACCTCTGCAGAAGAAACTATGTGTGTACCCTACTAGATAACAGCAGGAGTTTGACTCTGTGTGGTTGACTGGGGTTACGACACTCACCTTTACATCCTGCAGGTCCAAAGCCGTACGTCCCAGGAGCACACTGGTCACAGCGCCGTCCAATCACATTGGACCTACAGCGACACTGACCTCCGCGTATGTCACACACTGAACTGACTGAACCCTGGGGGTCACACTGGCAAGCTGTGAAGAAGATGGAAGTGATTAAAACATTTTCATTTTATTGCAAATAAGTTTGGTATTTAGGCATTACCAGGCATCTTTGACGACAGCAGATCAAAACTATCTGTACTCCCCTAGTGGATGATGTTAATTAGTGAACTGTAGGAGAGTTGACTTACCCAAAGCTCCATGGTTAATGATGGCCGACATGCTGGTGATGAGTTTGGCACAGACGTCACTGATCTGGGGGCGTGTCACGCTCTTAGCCCCGTCATGGCAGCGGTAGCGCTCGTAGCTCTGCTTTCGGGCGATGGAGGCGGGGTCTCCGCCGATGAACATTTCCAGGGAGGAGTAACGAGGGAGAAGGGAGATCTGGAGAGGAAGGAGGGAGGAGTTTTAGCTAGACTACATAAGAAGAACACAATTAGACAGAAAGAGAGAGGGAGAGATAAAGAATAGAGAGGGAGAGAGAAAGAGAGAGAGAGGGAGAGACATGTCCACCTTTGTTGAGTATTGATACTCACAGAGTCCACTAGAATGTTGGCAGTAGTTGTACCGGGAATGAGAACATTGTTCCGGTCCAGATAGCGACTGAACTCAAAGTGAAGCGTGTAACTAACTCCTTTCTCCAAGCAGATAGATTGAGGCAGCACGACAAACCTGCATCACACACACACACACACACACACACACACACACACACACACACACACACACACACACACCCAGAGGAAAATACCAACTTTTAGGAAAAGTGAAATCCACCATGTACTAACATCCAATTATACAAGTGTATCACTGTCACCTGATTCAGACACATGGGCACTGTTTTACATTTGACATAATTTAGCATCTCTCTCTCGCTACATCTCGCTCTTCAAATCTAATCAAATTTTATTGGTCACATACATGTTTTTTAGCAGATGTTATTGTGGCTGTAGTGAAATGCTTATCCAGAGTGACTTAGAGAAGCAGTTAGGGTTGAGTGCCATGCTCAAGGGCACATCGACAGATTTTTCACCTATTCAGCTCAGAGATTCGAACCAGCAACCTTTCGGTTATTGGTCAAATGCTCTTAACCGCTAGGCGACCTGTATATTCCATAGTGAGGTGTGTGTGTGTGTGTGTGTCCCTCACCTGGATCCTGCAGGCAGGGACACAGTGAGCATGTCATCTGCAGGGATGGTGTTTCCACATGGGCTGCTGGTGGGAATGGGCCCTGGCCGAATGATCGTCACACGGACCTCCTCCCAGTCCCGTGGCATCTAACACAACACACACACCACAATAAAAGTCATATACACACTGTACAGTACACACCCAGAGAACAGAGGTATGTGTGTGTGTATGCATGGGTAAATCAAATAAAATTGTATGTGTTTGTGTGTGTGTGTGCATACGTGTGCGTGAGTAACTAGGCACTAACTTGCGACTCAAAGCGGATGAGGAGGTCGTACTCCATGGAGTAGGGGATGTTGTTGATGGAGAACTCCAGGCTGCTGCCCTCTGGGACCTTGGCAAACCCAGTGCCAGTCCAGGTGGTAGGGCGCCCAGGCTGGTGCTCCCTCTGCTCCACACTGCAGCCCTGGACACACACACAAATACATTTTAGTAATTTAGCAGACGCTGTAATCCAAAACGACTTACAGTTAGTGCATTTACCTTAAGGTGGCTAGGTGAGACAACCACAAATCACAGACAGAGTAAGTCATTTTTTATTATTTATAAAGAAGCTATCAGCAAAGTCAGTGTTAGTGTGAGTGTTAATGTGAGGGTGACTGTGGTAATGAGTGCTAGTGTTAGTACTACTGTTATTGTTAGTGCTAGTGCTAGTGTTAGTGTTAGTGCTATTGTTAGTGTTAGTGCTAGTGTTAGTGCTAGTGTTAGTGCTAGTGCTAGAGCTAGTGTTAGTGCTAGTGCTAGTGTTAGTGTTAGTGTTAGTGTTAGTGCTAGTGCTAGTGTTAGTGCTATTGTTAGTGCTAGTGCTATTGTTAGTGTTAGTGCTAGTGCTATTGTTAGTGCTAATGTTATTGCTAGTGCTAGTGCTAGTGTTAGTGCTATTGTTAGTGCTAGTGCTATTGTTAGTGTTAGTGCTAGTGTTAGTGTTAGTGCTAGTGTTACTGTGAGTATGAGTGTTAGTGTTAGTGCTAGTGTTAGTGTTAGTGTTAGTGTTGGTCTTAGTGTTAGTGTTAGTGTTAGTCTTAGTATTAGTGCTAGTGTTAGTGTTACTGTGAGTATGAGTGTTAGTGTTAGTGTTAGTGTTAGTGCTAGTGTTAGTGTTAGTGCTAGTGTTAGTGTTAGTGTTAGTGCTAGTGTTAGTGCTAGTGTTAGTGCTAGTGTTAGTGTTACTGTGAGTATGAGTGTTAATGTTAGTGTTAGTGTTAGTGCTAGTGCTAGTGTTAGTGTTAGTGTTAGTGTTAGTGCTAGTGCTAGTGTTAGTGTTAGTGCTAGTGTTAGTGTTACTGTGAGTATGAGTGTTAATGTTAGTGTTAGTGTTAGTGTTAGTGTTAGTGCTAGTGTTAGTGTTACTGTGAGTATGAGTGTTAATGTTAGTGTTAGTGTTAGTGTTACTGTGAGTATGAGTGTTAATGTTAGTGCTAGTGTTAGTGTTAGTGTTAGTGCTAGTGTTAGTGTTACTGTGAGTATGAGTGTTAATGTTAGTGTTAGTGTTAGTGTTAGTGCTAGTGTTAGTGTTACTGTGAGTATGAGTGTTAATGTTAGTGCTAGTGTTAGTGTTAGTGTTAGTGCTAGTGTTAGTGTTACTGTGAGTATGAGTGTTAGTGTTAGTGCTAGTGTTAGTGTTAGTGCTAGTGTTAGTGTTACTGTGAGTATGAGTGTTAATGTTAGTGTTAGTGCTAGTGTTAGTGTTACTGTGAGTATGAGTGTTAGTGTTAGTGCTAGTGTTAGTGTTAGTGTTAGTGTTAGTGCAAGAAAGACAAGGGTGTTCATTTCTTTCATTTTTTTCACACAAAGTCAAACAGACAGTGCAAACAATGTAAATAACAGCCCTGTCTGTTCTGTGTGTAGGGAGCAGCAGTAGGTACCTGTCCCAGCATGACCAGCTCAGCCTCGTAGATATAGTGGTCCAGAGCCATGAAGAAATATCCAGACTCCACCTGGGTACATTGACGGCCCATCATATGACTACGACAACGACACTGCCCATTCTCCATTGAGCAGCTGAGGAAGACAGATAAAAGGTCTATTCACTAATCCTGTAGTTACACAACATGGATCAAATTCATTGGTAGAGATATACATTAAGAGGCCATTTTGTTTTTTTTATTAATTGTATGTGATGCAGAAACAGATCACAATGTCACTCACTGGTTATCTGTGGCTCCGCCCACATCACAGTCACAGTCTCTGCAGCCATTCAGGTCGTGACTCAGTGCCCAGTGTTCTGGCTGTGGGCGGGAGGGAGACAGACAGAGACAGCTGTTAGCACCAGACAGACTGCATTCCCATCTACCAACTGCATCAGCCAGGGTTACTGGATCATACATGTCAGCTGATGGGTTTGAATATGAGTCATAGCTAGCGACTCAGATATCTCAACCAGGTGTTCCTAGCTCCAAATACATCCTGTCTATCAAAATGACTTACTGTAAATACATCCTGTCTATCAAAATGACTTACTGTAAATACATCCTGTCTATCAAAATGACTTACTGTAAATACATCCTGTCTATCAAAATGACAGTGTATAAGTGCAGGCTGGTAGAGCTTACGTTATGGGTGAAAATAGTGGTTGTCTGTTCTTGACTTTAAAATAAGCCTTTATGCAGCTTCTGAGAATTCAGGATCCACTCAGTCAGGACCAATGCCTGCTGACCATTTTTGACCTGCTGTAACCCACACCAACCAGAGAGGTCTGACATCCCTGGGCTAAATTTAGACATTCCTGGGTACTGTTACTGGCATGGCAAGGAAGTTAGGTGAGTGACAGGGGGATGTGAATCACTCAGAAACACCTATGAATTCCGGAGGGTGTATGTGAGAAATTAGAGAGAGAGCGAGAGAGAGTAAGAATGAGAGAGGAAGAGAAGAGAGAGGGTGAGTGTACGTGTGTGTGTTAAGGTTAGAAGAGGGAGGCTCTCATGGACCCTTACCAGACACTGGCCACAGCTGCGTCCGGTGACATAGCGCTTGCAGAAACAGTCCCCGCTCACAGGATCACACTGTGGTCTCTCTGACACCGTACCCCTGGGGTCACACTGGCAGGCTGAGGGGGGAGAGCAGGAGTTATGGGACAGGCTGAGGGGGGTGAGCAGGAGTTATGGGACAGGCTGAGGGGGGAGAGCAGGAGTTATGGGACAGGCTGAGGGGGGTGAGCAGGAGTTATGGGGCAGGCTGAGGGGGGAGAGCAGGAGTTATGGGGCAGGCTGAGGGGGGAGAGCAGGAGTTATGGGGCAGGCTGAGGGGGGAGAGCAGGAGTTATGGGGCAGGCTGAGGGGGGAGAGCAGGAGTTATGGGACAGGCTGAGGGGGAGAGCAGGAGTTATGGGGCAGGCTGAGGGGGGAGAGCAGGGGTTATGGGGCAGGCTGAGGGGGGAGAGCAGGAGTTATGGGGCAGGCTGAGGGGGGAGAGCAGGAGTTATGGGGCAGGCTGAGGGGGGAGAGCAGGAGTTATGGGGCAGGCTGAGGGGGGAGAGCAGGAGTTATGGGACAGGCTGAGGGGGGAGAGCAGGAGTTATGGGGCAGGCTGAGGGGGGAGAGCAGGAGTTATGGGGCAGGCTGAGGGGGGAGAGCAGGAGTTATGGGGCAGGCTGAGGGGGGAGAGCAGGAGTTATGGGGCAGGCTGAGGGGGAAGAGCAGGAGTTATGGGGCAGGCTGAGGGGGGAGAGCAGGAGTTATGGGACAGGCTGAGGGGGGAGAGCAGGAGTTATGAGGGCACAGGGGAACAGAAATATCTACAAAATATGATACATAGGTTTATTCATAGCACTGACGAAACTAAACCTTTTGAATAAAAGATTGCAAAAAAATCTTGAACATAAAGACCACATAAAATGAGGGTAATTTGTACTACAATAAGTCCAATTTGTTAGACTGAATCATGACTATACTGCTACTCCTCTCCACTCACTTTGGCAGCCACGGGGATTCTCTGCACTCAGGCCGAAGAAGCCAGACTTGCATTTGTCACAGCGAGGTCCCTCCACATGATCCTTACAGCGGCACTGTCCAGCGACCATGCCCAGGGATGGCTCATCATGCCCGTCACAGATGCCCCCGTTCAGGGAACCATCAGGATCACAGTCACAGGCTTGCAGGAGGAAAACAACAAACATCCTGTTAACGCCAAACTTAAAGCTGGAATTCATAGCGGTGAAACTACCATGTCCATTTGCGATATTACAACAACAAAGACGTTACTTCAAAACAATGTCGTATCATTAAATCTGAAGACTGTTATTTTATCAAATCAATTCTCTATGTGTAATTATTATTATGTGATTAAATTAATAATGAAAACTTTAACTAGGAAGTCGCGGCACCACAGGAAAAGTTTTATAGAGTCTCTATTTTCCGAATCAACTCTTCAGATATTTTCATATCTTATGAAAACAGTCGCTTTTTAATGAATTATTATTACCTCATCAGTTCTCATTACTGAACGTCGCAAACCCTTGGATATCTGCATTGAGCCTAGCCTAAATGATGAATCAGCGATATACAAATTGGCTTAAAAATGTATTTACTAACTAACTAAATAATTACAGAAATACTTAACAAACAAACAGTAGATATTTGGGTTACTACATGATACAAAGAAAAAATCCCTATATCCCGAAATGAAGGCTTGGTGGAAAAAGGAAAGGGGTGGGGACTGAGAAAAGCGGGAAAGACAAAATGGATTCACTACACACAGTTGATAATTATATTCATTGAAATGCTAATCCTTTGCACATGAACGGCCGCTCATTCGAGAATAATTGCAATGTATATATTTACGTCCGTATGTCGTTGTTGTCTTCTCTGTTTTTAATCGCCGGTCCGTCTGCTGGAGAGTCAGTTCATCAGAGAGTCTCTGGTTAACTTCCCCAGAAGTCACAATGTCCTTCGTGGTTGTAGCTTTCTCCACGGCTCTGGATAGTGTCTGTTGTAATAGATACGTCAGGCCTACAGATGGTCGTTGCATAGAATAGATGCTTCCGCGGTTGTTGGTATTCTTGTACTAGACTTACGTAATTTCCAGCTGCAGACCAGTAACTATAGGTTTAGGATTTGCTCTTATTCTGTAGTGATCGATAGTCTCAGAGTTTAACCATTTCCAGCCGTGTAGCCAAAACTACATTTACATTTACATTTTAGTCATTTAGCAGACGCTCTTATCCAGAGCGACTTACAAATTGGTGCATTCACCTATAATATCCAGTGGAACAACCACTTTACAATAGTGCATCTAAATCTTTTAAGGGGGGGGTTAGAAGGATTACTTTATCCTATCCCAGGTATTCCTTGAAGAGGTGGGGTTTCAGGTGTCTCCGGAAGGTGGTGATTGACTCCGCTGTCCTGGCGTCGTGAGGGAGCTTGTTCCACCATTGGGGTGCCAGCTGGATGGTGTCCGTGGCCTATAGAGTTGTAGTTCTTAACCATTTCAACATGTAGCGACAGCTCCATATTTTCTGTTCTAATGGCCTATAGAACTGTAGCCATTCCAACATGGGGACTCCGTCTCGGCGTTCTTTGACTTAATGTACATTTTGTAGGAAGTGGGTTTTATACTCTGTGGAAGTGTCACGTCCTGACCATAGAAAGCTGTTATTTTCTATGGTAGAGTAGGTCAGGGCGTGACAGGGGGGGTTTTCTAGTTTAGTTTTTCTATGTTGTGATGTTCTAGTTTTGTATTTCTATGTTGGGCTTTGTGTGGGATGATCTCCAATTAGAGGCAGCTGGTCATCGTTGTCTCTAATTGGAGATCATACTTAAGTAGGTGTTTTTCCCTCCTGGGTTTGTGGGAGTTTGATTTTGAGTAAGTGTATGTTAACTCTTTGTGACGGTTTGTTGTTTTTGTTCGTTCAGTTTATTTTGTATGTATCGCATAGTTTCACAGTTCAATAAATATGTGGAACGATAATCACGCTGCACTTAGGTCCGCTTCATCCGATGACAACCGTGACAGGAAGAAGGGGCGGTTCTATGACGCCTAATGTGATGTATGGGCTCATGGGGGTGTGGCCACTGACTGGTTAAACTTTATATGACAATCTATACTCTCATTTAGAAGGTTAACATCACATTACATATGTTCACAAATAGTTTCTTGTTTAATCACCAACTTCCCGCTCTCCCCCTCTAGGAGAGAGAGCACGCTCCTTCAGATCGTCACAGGAGAGTCATGACATTCCCCCTCTAGGAGAGAGAGCACACTGTAGAGAGAACCCACTGTAACCTGATCCTTCAGATCATCACAGGAGAGTCATGACATTCCCCCTCTAGGAGAGAGAGCACGCTGTAGAGAGAACCCACTGTAACCTGATCCTTCAGATCATCACAGGAGAGTCATGACATTCCCCCTCTAGGAGAGAGAGCACGCTGTAGAGAGAACCCACTGTAACCTGATCCTTCAGATCGTCACAGGAGAGTCATGACATTCCCCCTCTAGGAGAGAGAGCACGCTGTAGAGAGAACCCACTGTAACCTGATCCTTCAGATCATCACAGGAGAGTCATGACATTCCCCCTCTAGGAGAGAGAGCACGCTGTAGAGAGAACCCACTGTAACCTGATCCTTCAGATCGTCACAGGAGAGTCATGACATTCCCCCTCTAGGAGAGAGAGCACGCTGTAGAGAGAACCCACTGTAACCTGATCCTTCAGATCATCACAGGAGAGTCATGACATTCCCCCTCTAGGAGAGAGAGCACGCTGTAGAGCGGACCCACTGTAACCTGATCCTTCAGATCATCACAGGAGAGTCATAACATTCCCCCTCTAGGAGAGAGAGCACGCTGTAGAGAGAACCCACTGTAACCTGATCCTTCAGATCATCACAGGAGAGTCATGACATTCCCCCTCTAGGAGAGAGAGCACGCTGTAGAGCGGACCCACTGTAACCTGATCCTTCAGATCATCACAGGAGAGTCATAACATTCCCCCTCTAGGAGAGAGAGCACGCTGTAGAGAGAACCCACTGTAACCTGATCCTTCAGATCATCACAGGAGAGTCATGACATTCCCCCTCTAGGAGAGAGAGCACGCTGTAGAGAGAACCCACTGTAACCTGATCCTTCAGATCATCACAGGAGAGTCATGACATTCCCCCTCTAGGAGAGAGAGCACGCTGTAGAGAGAACCCACTGTAACCTGATCCTTCAGATCATCACAGGAGAGTCATGACATTCCCCCTCTAGGAGAGAGCACGCTGTAGAGAGAACCCACTGTAACCTGATCCTTCAGATCATCACAGGAGAGTCATGACATTCCCCCTCTAGGAGAGAGAGAGCACGCTGTAGAGAGAACCCACTGTAACCTGATCCTTCAGATCATCACAGGAGAGTCATGACATTCCCCCTCTAGGAGAGAGAGCACGCTGTAGAGAGAACCCACTGTAACCTGATCCTTCAGATCATCACAGGAGAGTCATGACATTCCCCCTCTAGGAGAGAGAGCACGCTGTAGAGCGGACCCACTGTAACCTGATCCTTCAGATCATCACAGGAGAGTCATGACATTCCCCCTCTAGGAGAGAGAGAGAGAGCACGCTGTAGAGAGAACCCACTGTAACCTGATCCTTCAGATCATCACAGGAGTGTTATGACAACAACCACCAATGTTTTTTCCCCTCTGACATCATCGCAAGCACAATAGAACAGTAAATATGTACTATGATGTTTTTGTACCAAGATGCTGAATGCTCCTCTCCTCCTTTTATGAACAGAATATGTTCTTTGTACCAAGATGCTTGACGCTGCTCTCCTCTTATAAACATAATATGTTCTTTTGTACCAAGATGCTTGACGCTCCTGTCCTCTTATAAAAATAATATGTTCTTTGAGCCAAGATGCTTGACGCTGCTCTCCTCTTTTTGTAAATAGAATATGTTCTTTGTACCAAGATGCTGGACACTCCTCTCCTCCTTTTATAAACAAAATAAAAACAATAACAAATGCGCCTGCGGGGCGACCAGTGGCTCCGTCTCACCTGCAGATCTCAGCTTTAATAACCATCACGGACACACACATACACTTGTACGCACTACTGAGAAAACATGTAAATGCAAAATCTCCTGGACCTAAAGTGATAGCAGGGTTTCAAAGAGAAAATAACCTTCATAGGTACCTATCATCACTCATACACAGTATGATAATATAAGAAATACACACACAGTTCCTATGTCCCTGCCCTGAGACGCAATCAGTCGACCCCCTCTACTCACCACTACAGACTCCTGGATCTCTGATGTATCTTATTCCAGACCCCCTCTACTCACCACTACAGACTCCTGGGTCTCTGATGTATTTTATTCCAGACCCCCTCTACTCACCACTACAGACTCCTGGGTCTCTGATGTATTTTATTCCAGACCCCCTCTACTCACCACTACAGACTCCTGGATCTCTGATGTATTTTATTACAGACCCCCTCTACTCACCACTACAGACTCCTGGATCTCTGATGTATTTTATTCCAGACCCCCTCTACTCACCACTACAGACTCCTGGGTCTCTGATGTATTTTATTCCAGACCCCCTCTACTCACCACTACAGACTCCTGGATCTCTGATGTATTTTATTCCAGACCCCCTCTACTCACCACTACAGACTCCTGGATCTCTGATGTATTTTATTCCAGACCCCCTCTACTCACCACTACAGACTCCTGGATCTCTGATGTATTTTATTCCAGACCCCCTCTACTCACCACTACAGACTCCTGGATCTCTGATGTATTTTATTCCAGACCCCCTCTACTCACCACTACAGACTCCTGGATCTCTGATGTATTTTATTCCAGACCCCCTCTACTCACCACTACAGACTCCTGGATCTCTGATGTATTTTATTCCAGACCCCCTCTACTCACCACTACAGACTCCTGGATCTCTGATGTATTTTATTCCAGACCCCCTCTACTCACCACTACAGACTCCTGGATCTCTGATGTCCCTGCTGGGGTTCAGGTAATAGAAGGGTTTACACATCTCACAGGTGCGTCCCATGGTGTTGTGGAGACAGTCGTCACAGACGCCACCGTTGGCATTGCCTGTGGCCAGGTACACCGCCATGTCAAAGTGACACTGGTTGGAGTGACCGTTACAGTTGCATTCTGGGAGAGACAAAAGGACATATATTAAAACACGAAATTAAGATTTGATTACAATCGCATTCTATTGGATTATGACTGCTGCTGTGTGATGAGTAACTGATGAGTAGGAGATGAATAAGAAATGTAATGTTTCTTGTTATGGTAATCAAGATTGGAGTCTCATTCCTTTGGTTATGACTTTTGACTGGTGTGCTCATTATAATAATCAGTGATGTGTTGCAGATAAGAGATGTTTCTTCTCATGGTGTGCTCCACCACCACTCACTCTTGCAGGCGTTGGTGTTGCGTCCCTCAGCCGGTCTCCAGGGCACGTCGTTATGGAAGTCGTCACACAGCTCACAGTTCAGACCCTTGGTGTTGTGCTTACACACACACCTCCCATGGACCTGTGAGACAGAGAGGCTGAATTAGTCCCAGAGAATCCTAAACAAACCCTCCCGTGGACCTGAGAGACAGAGAGGCTGAATTAGTCCCAGAGAATCCTAAACACACCCTCTCGTGGACCTGAGAGACAGAGAGGCTGAATTAGTCCCAGAGAATCCTAAACAAACCCTCTCGTGGACCTGAGAGACAGAGAGGCTGAATTAGTCCCAGAGAATCCTAAACAAACCCTCTCGTGGACCTGAGAGACAGAGAGGCTGAATTAGTCCCAGAGAATCCTAAACACACCCTCTCGTGGACCTGAGAGACAGAGAGGCTGAATTAGTCCCAGAGAATCCTAAACAAACCCTCTCGTGGACCTGAGAGACAGAGAGGCTGAATTAGTCCCAGAGAATCCTAAACAAACCCTCTCGTGGACCTGAGAGACAGAGAGGCTGAATTAGTCCCAGAGAATCCTAAACAAACCCTCTCGTGGACCTGAGAGACAGAGAGGCTGAATTAGTCCCAGAGAATCCTAAACAAACCCTCTCGTGGACCTGAGAGACAGAGAGGCTGAATTAGTCCCAGAGAATCCTAAACAAACCCTCCCATTCTAACTCCCTTTGCATAGTTACCTCTGTTTTCAGAGAACAGCAATCTTTATAGGGTAGTTCTTCCTCCATACAGCACGGGGGCAGTGCTGTGTTCCTTAACTTACTCACCATGCCCTCCTCATCCTTGATCCCATCGATGGGGGCACACTCGGAGGCGTGGCCATAGCAGAAGCAGTTGCCGCGGACGATCAGCTCGTACATGGCGTAGTAGTACTTCTCCTTGATCTCCACGCGGGAGTCCAGCAGGTTGTCACCCAGGGTGTGCAGCTTGGTGAAGTTCACACGCAGGTTAGTGATCTTCAGCTGATCTACACGATGCAGGCAGAGGACGAGAAGAGAGGAAGGAAGGGGGAGGGGCGAGACAGACAGATTAGGAGGTATACAACAAGCTATATGAACATCCTAATTCCTATCCTTCAAAGTCAAAGGAAAGGCTCCCGCTAAACCATCAATTATACCATCAATTATGACAGCCCTGAGCGTCAGTTTCTGAGTGTTATAGGCTGTGTTTCAGTGCATGGTTATGGATTAAAAAAAATATATGTTTTATTGTCACATACAGTACACCGGATAAGTACAGTGAAATGTGTTGTGTTACAGGGTTAGCCATAGTAGTACGGCACCCCTGGAACAAATTTAGGCTAAGTACCTTGCTCAGGGGTACATCAACAGATATTTCACCTTGTTCACCTTTCGTCTCTCTCCTTCTCTCTCCACTTCAACTTAGCGTTTAAACACAAACTAGATGGTCATTTCCCATGAATAAAAATTGGTGGGACTTGCTTTTTACTCTTTATAAGTATTTTTTGTGGTAGTGGAAGAAGTTTAAAATGTTTTATTTAAGCCAAGAAGTTAATATAGTCAATGTTAAATGTAGTAAAAATAATTGGTCTAATTACTTTGACAGACTACACTATCAACCTTCTTAATTTGGATTGTTGGGCAGTTAGAACACATATTTCATCACAAATAATTACACTCAGACTAGCCTACTACACGTGTATACAGTTTCCTACTAGAATACCACAGTAAGCTGTAAAAATAGAGGACAGAATACAAGGAGACATTGGTGAAGTTTAAAAAAAAAAAATAACGTTATCCCTTACTTCAACCATACATTAACTTCATAATCAAATCTTAATAAAATACCAATACCAAAGGATAAAACTGTTAAAATAAAGTTATGACTAGATAGATAAATAAATGGATAGATAAATAAATGAATGATACAGGCATGGAAGACCTAATGGATGGAGGGATGAAGGGATAAAACGAGGTTAAATTGGACTGATTGGTATGATAAACGAATGACCTGTATGGTTGAAGGTGTGGATGGTGTCTGTGTCTGTGGGAGGTGGGGGAATAATTGGGCTTAACTATTGCTGTTCTGATATCAGATTTAAATATCAGAAAAGTAGACCAAGGTGCCATACCGGTTAAGTTTTTGTTGGGAAAAGTGGTCAAGGTAGCTGACTAGCGTCAAAAGTCACAACGTTTACTCATTGTCTCACGCTGAGAATGTGCTCCCCCATTGTTATAATTTGAAAGTCCTGAAATGTTCCATGGCAGTTAATTCAACAGTGGGAAGTTAGCGAAATGAGTTGATGTGCTACCTTGATTGGTAGTAGATACTTTTGGTATTTTTTTCCAGTTGGTCAAAACGCCAGTTGTTTGAAAAACTTAAGACGAAAAGTTGTTGATGTGATTACTTAAACAGCTGTATATCGTTAGATCTGTACAATACATTTCTGTTCCGATTGCAGATTAGAATAGCAGAGAAGAGAACAAAGATGTCATACCCTCTACATTTTTGTCTAACTTGTTCCGAAAGTGGTCAAAGTAACTGATTTGTGTCAAAGTTGCATTGTTGCATTTACAGTGTATGGAAGGTGGAAGTAATGATGTCACAACAGGGGAGGTTTATAATGTTGAAAGAAGTCCCAATATTCACACCTCTAAGCTAAAAAGCTGTGTTTTGAGGCGGCTACCTTCACTATACTCTGACGAAATACATTTTAGTATTCTTTGTGTGGTTTCTTCCATTACCTCCCTCTATTTGACTACCATACAGATCAACAGTTACTGTTTCATTAACGAAAGTAAAAGAAGAACAGAGAGAGATTAGTGTAGAGCTACTCTGTTACATTCAACTACACTGAAAACGAGAAACAGGTGAGAGGGGCTGCCTCAAATCCAGTGCTCCTATCAGTGCTCCCGGCCTATCTGAGCGTATCCTTTCTCACACACAGAAGAGGTCTGTTCTCTGGACCTTGACAGGCAAAACACCACTCCCTTCAATAAGTTCCACTGTTCCACAGGACTTTGTGGAATATCAGGCTTTTGCCAGGACCACAACAAACCATGTCCAACTCTTATGAGCATCAGTCAGGCCACTGATTGTTATTATTAACATACTAATGTACAGTACCTTCTGCCCATAGTTCCCCCAACATCCCTGGCAGGATTACCTCGATCCTCTTTAAGCTATCTTGCTGTGGAGGATCTCTGCATGGGAAAGTGCTCAAACTAAACTATCCTAAACCATAGGCATTCTGTAACTGTATACCACTCCTGACAGTCAGGCTTCATATCGCCCTCCTCTAAAGACATCTTCCGTCCGTGTTGATATTCTGTGGCACGCAAGCAGGAACACACCAGGTTTCAGCACTTTAAATCACTGAACGCTCTCAAAATGTGTCTCTCTCTCTCCCGCGCTCTCTCTGTCAAACTGGAGCTAAAGCCGATATCGCCAAAGAGTTACCGTAACTATGTACCATAAGGGAGAGCTAATGAGTGACTTAAACTCAAGTTCCCTTAAACAAGTGGAGATTATTAATGAGCTTGGCAGTGCGCTAGCTACTCATTCAGAGTGTGTCCGTCTGGACAACGTGGAAACATATCCAGTTAAAGGGTCAGGGTCAACCTGTACCTTGGTTTTATTAAGACTCTTAAGAACAGAACCTCCCCTGGCACTACTTAGGAAAGGCTGCTCTTGTTCCTGGGGAAACAGTGAAGCCGTGCCAGTCAAAACATAAGGGACAGCTTGTGTGGGGGAGAGACAGCAGCTGGTTTTTACATTCCGCTACTTTCCCATAGTAGACAAGGCGTCAGACCCCAGATCAGAAAGCAGAGCAGCCCGTCATGGTCCATTATGTTTAGGGATTGTATGAGCATGGCTGATTGATATTAGCATATGGCAGGGTGGCAGTTGCTGTATCATGTAGGCCAGGGTTCTCCAACCCTGTTCCTGGAGAGCTACCCTCCTGTAGGTTCACACCAGGGCTCTCCAACCCTGTTCCTGGAGAGCTACCCTCCTGTAGGTTCACGCCAGGGTTCTCCAACCCTGTTCCTGGAGAGCTACACTCCTATAGGTTCACACCAGGGTTCTCCAATCCTGTTCCTGGAGATCTACCCTCCTGTAGGTTCACACCAGGGTTCTCCAACCCTGTTCCTGGAGAGCTACCCTCCTGTACGTTCACACCAGGGTTCTCCAACCCTGTTCCTGGAGAGCTACCCTCCTGTAGGTTCACACCAGGGTTCTCCAACCCTGTTCCTGGAGAGCTACCCTCCTGTAGGTTCACACCAGGGTTCTCCAACCCTGTTCCTGGAAAGCTACCGTCCTGTAGGTTTTCAGTCCAACCCCAGTTGTAACTAACCTGATTCAGCTTATCAACCAGCTAATTATTAGAATCAGGTGCACTAGAGGAGGGTTGGAGTGAAAACCTACAGGACGGTAGCTCTCCAGGAACAGGGTTGGACAGCCCTGATGTAGGCTATGTGAGTTTGGCTTTACATGGAGTAAGCGGTTGCCAGTTATAGTGACTGCTGAGGGTCTCTTACTCTGAATGTTGGGGCTGTAGGGGTCCTCAATGCGGATGGCAGGGTCCAAAACTCTGTAGATGGCCTGGAAGAAGACGAGGGACACGACAGGTGCTTGAATGACATCTACATTTCTAGATATATTCAGAGTGTATATACTGTATGTCCTGTAAGGCTCAGTTGGTAGAGAATGGTGCTTGTAAGGCCAGGATTGTGGGTTCGATTCCTGGGGTCACCGATACGCAAAATGTATGCACCCATGACTAAGTCGCTTTGAATAAAGGCGTCTACTAAATGGCATATATTACAGGGTACTTATATTATTATAGAACACTAGTAAAAGTGATTCTCTATATCTCTAGCCAATCAGACTCACCTCTCCCTCCGTGGACGGCTCGATGTCAGAGTAGCGGGACTCACAGGTGACATCATCCACCTTGCGCAGGGGACCTTTGGATATCCCGGGGAAGACCGAGGCACAGTCGTAGGCAAAGTAGCGGTAGACCTGCCAGTTACGTCCAAAATCTGCCGATCGCTCAATCACCATGGCTGCTGGGCGAAACGTCTGCGTGGCAGGTGAGGAAGGAGATGAGATGTGTGTAGACACATTTGATGAAGACACAGAGCATTTCCATAGGATGCATACATTTAACACAGTTCTAAAGGTTACTACTTTAAGTGCTGCGTGGCGTGTCTCACCTTGAAGGTCATGATTAGATGAGTGAAATGGAATTCTGCCTCAAGGTCCAGTTGAATGAAGACATCAGGCTTTCCTGAAGACAAAACGAGAGAGAGAGAGAGAGGGAGATGGAGAGAGAGAGGGAGAGGGAGAGAGAGAGAGAGAGAGAGAGGGAGAGGGAGGGAGAGAGGGAGAGAGGGAGAGAGAGAGAGGGAGAGAGGGAGAGAGAGGTTATGTCAAGCTTTATGGTGTTGCTATTAAATATATTTAAGTACATTTATTCAACCTGTCATTCATCCTGTCAATCTGTCTGTTACAGGAAATGTAAAGGAACCCCCTGTCTGTCTCTTGACTTGAGTAATGGCATCTGAACAGGAAAAAAAACATTCACGTCTCAGCTAGAGACATGGTCCACCACATGGCTAAGCCCATACACTTCCTCATCACCATCCATCCTGGGGAACCATTTGAGTTGGGCTGCTATTCACAATGAATTGGGAGAGAAAGAGTCTTGAGTTCCAGTAGGGGGGGGGGGGGGGGGGGGTTATGCCTTATGCCAAATGGGTATTCCCCTTCTAGCAGCTGGAACATGTAACTGCTACAACACAGTAAATAACATAATAACCAGAATGCCAAGCGGGTATTCCCCTTCTAGCAGCTGGAACATGTAACTGCTACAACACAGTAAATAACATAATAACCAGAATGCCAAGCGGGTATTCCCCTTCTAGCAGCTGGAACATGTAACTGCTACAACACAGTAAATAACATAATAACCAGAGCAAAAAGTCCCATTGCAAATTTCTAACAGCTAATTTGTCGACAGGCCACAACGTAGCTCAAAGGGAATCCTCTGAGAACACCCTAAACACATGCTCATGAAGCTAAGTGCTTTGAGGAGCTTCTTTCTGATATTCAAATGCATTCTGAAGTGAGTACAAACAGCAGTAAGACAACGATTAAATCCATAACTCAGCACATTAAAAAATGAGAGAGATAGTGAGAGAGTACAGCTTCATGTGTGGCAGGTCAACATTAACAGCACTAGCTAGCTACCCCTCAGGCAGGCAAGGTGTGGTGTGGTGTGGTGTGGTGTGGTGAGGTGTAGTGTGGTGTGGTGTGGTGTGGTGTGGTATGGTGTGGTGAGGTGTGGTGTGGTGTGGTGTAGTGTGTTGTAGTGTACTGTAGGGCTCCAGAGTGGCGCAGCGGTCTAAGGCACTTCATCGCAGTGCTAGAGGCGTCACTACAGACCCTGGTTCGATTCCAGGCTGTATCACAACTGGGCCATGATTGGGAGTCCCATAGGGCGGCGCACAATTGGCCCAGCTTCGTCCGTTTGGCCGGGGTAGGCTGTCATTGTAAATAAGAATATGTCCTTAACTGACTTGCCTAGTTAAATAAAGGTTACATAAAAAGTGTAGTGAGACATAACTGTGAAAAAAGCAAATAAGTCATGGAATTAAGACAGAGAGGGTCTCAGGAATCTTTTGGAGATTCATAGAACATCCTGACATGTACACACAGAGAGGTCAAACTGGATCTAGGCGGTTGGGGCTGTGAGTCTGTGAACCATAACCTGTGCTCATTAATGAATGGCTTAAACAGGAAGGAAACAGAGTGAGAGGAAATGAGAGACAGGGTGTGCGAGAGACAAGAAGTCAGGGTGAAGGAGAGGGAGAGAAAGAGATGGAGAGGGAGAGAAAGAGAGAGGGAGAGACCTACGCAGGGAAAAAAGGAGCAAAGAGAAGGTAAGGGAAGAAAAGAGAGAGAAAGAGCTGTAGAGTGGGAGAGGGAACACAACAAATAGTGCTCTGGATTTTTCCCATCACTGCTGTTGTGAGGCTTGGCTAACGGAGAGCAAATAGTAACTGGTACACTCCACCAACGGAAACAACCCACTCACACATCCTTCTAATAGCCAACCGGTACCGGTCCTGCAATGAAAAACCTTGTAGAAGTGGGCCACGCTGCTCTCCAGTCCAGTGGACATAAGGTATCGACCCAACCCAGCCTTCCACTCCAATCCCTCAGTACAAGAGGGGGCCTCATGCGAGGGCCACAGGAACTGTTGTCAAGGCGTATAGTACAAGCATCCCACTGTGCTCCATCTCAAATACTCTAAAGTTCTGCCAGATCCACCATGGAGACAGGGAGTAAAAATAGTGACTGTTTCCTGTCTCCCGCCTCTCAGTGTTCTACACAGAGTACAGGCAGTGCTCTAGTGGTCCACAGTCGTCAATCACTCAGACATAGACCTGAAATTGGACTTTTGTCTGCAGTATGTGAGCTCTGTATTAACAAAGGAAAATTGCTGAGCATTTCTCAAAATCTAATTTTCTGTCCTTCCCTCAATGTACCCTCCCTCCCTCCTCTCCATCTCCCACTATTCATCTCCCACTATTCATCTGACTTACTCCCTCCCTCCTCTCCCTCTATCTCCCACTATTCATCTGACTTACTCCCTCCCTCCTCTCCCTCTATCTCCCACTATTCATCTGACTCCCTCCCTCCCTCCCTCCATCTCCCACTATTCATCTGACTCCCTCCCTCCCTCCCTCCATCTCCCACTATTCATCTGACTCCCTCCCTCCTCTCTCTCTTTCTCTCCATCCCCCACTATTCATCTGACTCCCTCCCTCCCTCCCTCCCTCCCTCCCTCCCTCCCTCCCTCCCTCCCTCCCTCCCTCCCTCCCTCCATCTCCCACTATTCATCTGACTCCCTCCCTCCTCTCTCTCTTTCTCTCTCACTCCCACTATTCATCTGACTCCCTCCCTCCTCTCTCTCTTTCTCTCCCACTCCCACTAGTCATCTGACTCCCTCCCTCCCTCCTCTCTCTCTTTCTCTCCATCCCCCACTATTCATCTGACTTCCTCCCTCCTCTCCCTCTTTCTCTCCCACTCCCACTATTCATCTGACTTCCTCCCTCCCTCCTCTCTCTCTTTCTCTCCATCTCCCACTATTTATCTGACTCCCTCCCTCCTCTCTCTCTTTCTCTCCCTCTCCCACTATTCATCTGACTCCCTCCCTCCCTCCTCTCTCTCTTTCTCTCCCACTCCCACTATTCATCTGACTCCCTCCCTCCCTCCTCTCTCTCTTTCTCTCCCACTCCCACTATTCATCTGACTTCCTCCCTCCCTCCTCTCTCTCTTTCTCTCCCTCTCCCACTATTCATCTGACTCCCTCCCTCCCTCCTCTCTCTCTTTCTCTCCCACTCCCACTATTCATCTGACTTCCTCCCTCCCTCCCTCCTCTCTCTCTTTCTCTCCATCCCCCACTATTCATCTGACTCCCTCCCTCCTCTCTCTCTTTCTCTCCCACTCCCACTATTCATCTGACTCCCTCCCTCCCTCCCTCCTCTCTCTCTTTCTCTCCCACTCCCACTATTCATCTGACTTCCTCCCTCCCTCCTCTCTCTCTTTCTCTCCCACTCCCACTATTCATCTGACTCCCTCCCTCCTCTCTCTCTTTCTCTCCCTCTCCCACTATTTATCTGACTCCCTCCCTCCCTCCTCTCTCTCTTTCTCTCCATCCCCCACTATTCATCTGACTCCCTCCCTCCCTCCTCTCTCTCTTTCTCTCCCACTCCCACTATTCATCTGACTTCCTCCCTCCCTCCTCTCTCTCTTTCTCTCCCACTCCCACTATTCATCTGACTCCCTCCCTCCCTCCTCTCTCTCTTTCTCTCCCACTCCCACTATTCATCTGACTCCCTCCATCTCCCACTATTCATCTGGCTCCCTCCCTCCCTCCTCTCTCTCTTTCTCTCCCTCTCCCACTATTCATCTGACTTCCTCCCTCCTCTCCCTCTTTCTCTCCCACTCCCACTATTCATCTGACTCCCTCCATCTCCCACTATTCATCTGGCTCCCTCCCTCCCTCCTCTCTCTCTTTCTCTCCCTCTCCCACTATTCATCTGACTTCCTCCCTCCTCTCCCTCTTTCTCTCCCTCTCCCACTATTCATCTGACTTCCTCCCTCCCTCCTCTCCCTCTTTCTCTCCCACTCCCACTATTCATCTGACTTCCTCCCTCCCTCCCTCCTCTCTCTCTCTCTCTTCATTTCCCACTATTCATCTGACTTCCTCCCTCCCACCCTCCTCTCTTCATTTCCCACTATTCATCTGACTCCATCCCTCCCCCTCCCTCCTCTCCTCTCTCCTCTTTCGCGATCCTGTCTTTGTTGGAGTTCCCGAACCAGGGTACAGCCGGGTCTGTTATTACCCCCAATTCCCATACACACAGCTGTGGGCCTGTGGCTGATGGCTGTTCCATGCAGAGTAAACTACAGTGCAGAGAGATTATGATGGAGGGTGATTTAGTGTAATGGAGGCTGTGGACCTCTGGACTTTGAAGGACCTCCAGAACCATAGAAATAGAATCCATTAAGAATGGATGAATAAAATCCCTGGATGTCCAGAACAGAGCTACCAGAACTCACTGTCATGACACAATGTAGCTTCCTCTCCCCCTCTCCCTCTCTCCCCCTCTCCCTCCCTCTCTCCCCCTCTCCCTCCCTCCCTCCCCCCCTCCCTCCCTCTCTCCCTCCCCCTCTCCCTCCCCCCCTCCCTCCCTCTCTCCCCCTCTCCCTCCCATATCTCATTCTCTCTTTTTTTTTGCTCCAGTCATCATTCCCCCCACTCCCAGTCCCCCTCTCTTCCTCCCTCTCTCCCCCTCCCCCCTCTGACCCACTCCCAATCCCCCTCTCCCCATCTCTTCCTTGGTCTTTGAGCAGACCTGTTATTAATAGTGGGAACCAAGATTAGGCCTCTAATAATACAGCTTCTGTATGAGTTCACAGCAGAGGCAGCTGCATGTGGGGGCATGTCATGTTACCCAATGCAGAGGGCAAAGATAATTGAGCACAAAACACTTCTTCCCATAAAGTCAATGGTTCACTATACTTTGTCAAAAGATGGTGAAAACATGGTGAATTATTTTCTGTACAATGTTCAATTGCTGTATATACATTTAAAGGGATTCACTGTACTTTTGTATACTTTTTAGACAGTAGTCTCTGATAATTAAAACGTCACATAATGCAGACACGTGCACGCCGTCATTGCTCTCTCTCTCACTCTGCTGTGTGTGCATCTTGCTAGCTGTCACTCAAATGGCAAGGGGCTGAACTTCATTGGCTGGAACTCGAAACGTTAGGGGGCGGGCCCACGTGTGAGAAAATGTAGGGAAAACGTCGCTGTACAGCTTCCAGTAAACAGTTCCTTTCAAACAAGGGATTTAGTGGCTACTTAAGGTAAGACAGTAATTCTGCTCATAGATTATACATGTATGAACTACACATTGACACTTCCAACCCAAAGCATCGAGGCTCAGACAAACAGACTCCTAAACAGCTTCAGTCCCCTGGCCATGAGACTGTTAAATGGCTAACAACTACTGCTCTCTCCCACTCCCACAGACTATCCACACTGACTCTATGTCCATCCACAGGTCACAACCCACTCAGACATAATCTCCGCTGCTGCTAAAATGACTATTGATTAGATGTATTACTGAATTACACTGCTGTCCATTGATTATTGATATATATTTATCCTGCTACTGGTCACTATTACTCCTATTTACATGTACAGTGCATTCGGAAAGGATTCAGACCCTTTGACGTTTTACACATTTTGTTACATTACAGCCTTATTCTAAAATGTATTAAATAGTTATTTTTCCACATCAATCTACACACAATACCCCTAAACGACTAACCAAAAACAGTTTTTCAGAAATGTCAATAAAAAACGGAAATATCACATTTACATAAGTATTCAGACCCTTTACTCACTACTTTGTTGAAGCTCCTTTGGCAGAGATTACAGCCTCAAGTCTTCTTGGGTATGACAATACAAGCTTGGCACACCTGTATTTGGAGAGTTTCTCCCATTCCTCTCTACAGATCATCTCAAGCTCTGTCAGGTTGGATGGGGAGCGTCGCTGCACAGCTATTTTCCAGAGATGTTTGATCGGGTTCAAATCCGGGTTCTGGCTAGGCCACTCAAGGCCATTCATAGACTTGTCCCGAAGCCACTCCTGCGTTGTCTTCAGCTGGTTGCTGCTGGAGTAAAACTTGCGCTTTTATAAGGCTGTTCATTGCACAATAATTATAAATGCAATCATGTGTTAAAAACTGTTTTGGTGCACAATTAAAAAGAGCTAGGCCTACTATTTTTATTTCTGAACTGGTATATTAATTGAAGCACGCCTCCCATTCACCATTCAAATCCAGGCAACAGGCTATCAGCATGTCACTGTTGGAAGGTGAACCTTCACCCCAGTCTGAGGTCCCGAGCGCTCTGGAGCAGGTTTTCATCAAGGATCTCTCTGTACTTTGCTCCGTTCATCTTTCCCTCAAACCTGACTAGTCTCTCAGTCCACTGTCGATTGAGAAAATCCCCACAGCATGATGCTGCCAACACCATGTTTCACCATAGGGATGGTGCCAGGTTTCCGCCAGATGTGGCGCTTAGCATTCAGGCCAAAGAGTTCAATCTTGGTTTCATCAGACCAGAGAATCTTTTTTATCATGGTCTGAGAACCCTTTATGTGCCTTTTGGCAAACACCAAGCAGGCTGTCATGTTCCTTTTACTGAGGAGTGGCTTCTGTCTGGCCACTCTACCATAAAGGTCTGATTGGTAGAGTGCTGCAGAGATGGTTGTCCATCTGGAATCTTCTCCCATCTCCACAGAGGAACTCTGGAGCTCTGTCAGAGTGACCATCGGACTCCCCCGATTGCTCAGTTTGGCAAGGCGGCCAGCTCTAGGAAGAGTCTTGGTGGTTTCAAACTTCTTCCATTTAAGAATGATGGAGGCCAATGTGTTCTTGGGGACCTTCAATGCTGCAGAAATGTTTTGGTACCCTTCTCCAGATCTGTGCCTTGACACAATCCTGTCTCGGAGTACTATTGACAATTCCTTCGACCTCATGGCTTAGTTTTTGCTCTGACATGCACTGTCAACTGTGGGACCTTATATAGACAGGTGTGTGACTTTCCAAATCATGTCCAATCATTTGAATTTCCCACAGGTGGACTCCAATCAAGTTGTAGAAACATCTCAAGGATGATCAATGGAAACAGGATGCACCTGAGCTCAATTTTGAGTCTCATAGCAAAGTGTCTGAATACTTTTGTAAATACGGTATTTATTTTTTTTAATACATTTGAAAAAAAATCTAAAAACCTGTTTCCACTTTGTCATTTTGGGGTGTTGTGTGTAGATTGATGAGAAAAAAGTATTATTTAATCCATTTTAGAATAAGGCTGTAAAGTAACAAAATGTGGGAAAAGGGAAGGGGTCTGAATACTTTCAGAATTCACTGTATATATTACCATTAGTATATTACCATGAGTATTTATATATTCCTGCTACCAGTCAATTCTCAGCCCTGTACAGGTATATCCTACTACCAGTCACTTTTTACAGATGTAAGATCTTAATTTGAGCCAGTTTGCTACAGCAAACCCACCTCAACTACTCTAGCACCCCTACACATTGAATAAGGTACTGGTACTGACCTGTATATACAACCACTCCAGGACCCCTGCATGTTGAATAAGGTACTGGTACTGACCTGTATATACAACCACTCCAGTACCCCTGCATGTTGAATAAGGTACTGGTACTGACCTGTATATACTTGCATTCTAATGTTTCATTTAACTCTCATCGTAGTTCTTGTGGGGTTTTTATATTTGTACTTTCATTTGTTTATAATTTGTTCTATTATAATCTATATTATTATTAACTCTATATTGTTGGGAAAGAGCTCTGACGGTAAACATTGTGCTGTTTTACACCTGTTGTATCCTGTGCACGTGGTGAATAAACCTTAAAAGTTGAAGCGGGAGGTTTAAAAAAATATTTACTAGTCGCCAAAGTTCTGGAGCATGTCTTTAAACATGGATGTGACTGAAACCCCAATGAATACAATCTCAATTCTCACCATTCTCTGACTGCCACCAGGACTTCTTGCGGTGTGGTTTGAACGTTGTGATAACGTTCTCAATGCGGTGACTGATGGTATTGTAGAATGGGTCATATGGCCGGCGAGAGTCACACTGGAAACATTTCTTCTCATCCTACAAATTCAATCACATTTTATTAGTCACATGCGCAGAATACAATAGGTGTAGACCTTATAGTGAAATGCTTACTTACGAGCTACTAACCAACAATGCAGTTAAAAAATATATATATGGATAAGAATAATAAATAAAAGTTACAAGCAATTAAAGAGCAACAGTAAAATAACAATAGCGAGACTATATACAGGATAGACATTTAATTAGGTGTTCAGGAGTCTTATGGCTTGGGGGTAGAAGCTGTTTAGAAGTCTCTTTGACCCAGACTTGGAGATCCGGTACCGCTTCCTGTGCGATAGCAGAGAGAACAGTCTATGACTAGGGTGGCTGGATTCTTTGACAATTTCTAGGGCCTTCCTCTGACACCGACTGGTATAGAGGTCCTGGATGGCAGGAAGCTTAGCCTCAGTGATGTACTGGGCCATTCGCACTACCCTCTGTAGTGCCGTGCGGTCGGAGGCCGAGCAGTTGCCATACCAGGCAGTGATGCAACCAGTCAGGATGCTCTCGATGGTGCAGCTGTAGAACCATCGACAAACTTAATGATGGTGTTGGAGTCGTGCCTGGCCGTGCAGTCATGAGTGAACAGGGAATACAGGAGGGGACTGAGCACGCACCCCTGAGGGGCCCCTGTGTTGAGGATCAGCGTGGCGGATGTGTTGTTATCTACCCTTACCATCTGGGGGCGGCCCATCAGGAAGTCCAGGATCCAGTTGCAGAGAGAGGTGTTTAGTCCCAGGGTCCTTAGCTTATTGATGAGCTTTGAGGGCACTATGGTGTTGAACGCTGAGCTGTAGTCAATGAATAGCATTCTCACATAGGTGTTCCTTTCATCCAGGTGGGAAAGGGCAGTGTGGAGTGCAATAGAGACGGCATCATCTGTGGATCTGTTGGGGCGTTATGCAAACTGGAGTGGGTCTAGGGTTTCTGGGATAATGGTGTTGTGAACCATGACCAGCCTTTCGAAGCACTTCATGGCTACAGACGTGAGTGCCAGGGGTCGATAGTCGTTTAGGCAGGTTACCTTAGTGTTCTTGGGCACAGGCACTATGGTGGTCTGCTTAAAACATGTTGGTATTACAGATTCGGACAGGGAGAGGTTGAAAATGTCAGTGAAGACACTTGCCAGTTGGTCAGCGCATGCTCGCAGTACACGTACTGGTAATCCGTCTGGCCCTGCGGATTTGTGAATGTTGACCTGTTTAAAGGTCTTACTCACATCGGCTGCAGAGAGCGTGATCACACAGTCTTCCAGAACAGCTGGTGCTCTCATGCATGTTTCAGTGTTATTTGCCTCGAAGCGAGCATAGAAGTAGTTTAGTTCATCTGGTACGCTCGTGTCACTGGGCAGCTCTCGGCTGTGCTTCCCTTTGTAGTCTGTAATGGTTTGCAGGCCCTGCCACATCCGACGAGCGTCAGAGCCGGTGTAGTACGATTTGATCTTAGTCCTGTATTGACGCTTTGCCTGTTTGATGGTTCGTCGGAGGGTATAGCGGGATTTCTTATAAGCTTCCAGGTTAGAGTCCTGCTCTTTGAAAGCGGCAGTTCTAGCCTTTAGCTCAGTGCGGATGTTGCGTGTAATCCATGGCTTCTAGTTGGGGTATGTACGTACGATCACTGTGGGGACGACGTCATCGATGCACTTATTGATGAAGCCAATGACTGATGTGGTGTACTCCTCAATGCCATCGGATGAATCCCGTAACATATTCCAGTCTGTGCTAGTAAAACAGTCCTGTAGCTTAGCATCTGCATCATCTGACCACTTATTTATTGATCCAGTCACTGGTGTTTCCTGCTTTAATTTTAGCTTGTAAGCAGGAATCAGGAGGATAGAATTATGGTCAGATTTGCCAAATGAAGGGTGAGGGAGAGCTTTGTATGCGTCTCTGTGTGTGGAGTAAGGGTGGTCCAGAGTTTTTTCCCTCTGGTTGCATATTTAACATGCTGATAGAAATTTGGTAAAACGGATTTAAGTTTCCCTGCATTAAAGTCCCAGGCTACTAGGAGCGTCGCCTCTGGGTGAGTGTTTTCTTGTTTGCTTATGGCAGAATACAGCTCATTCAATGCTGTCTTAGTGCCAGCCTCTGTCCGTGGTGGCATGTAAACAGCTACGAAAAATACAGATGAAAACTCTCTAGGTAGGTAGTGTGGTCTACAGTATATCATGAGATACTCTACCTCAGGTGAGCAATAGCTCGAGACTTCCTTAGATATTGTGCACCAGCTGTTATTTACAAAAATACATAGTCCGCCGCCCCTTGTCTTACCAGACGCCGCTGTTCTATCCTGCCGGTACAGCGTATAACCAGCCAATTGTATGTTGATAGTGTCGTCGTTCAGCCACGTCTCCGTGAAGCATAAGCTATTACAGTTTTGAATGTCCCGTTGATAGTTTAATCTTCCGCTTAGGTCATCTATTTTATTGTCCAAAGATTGCAAGTTAGCTAGCAGAATGGAAGGAAGTGGGGGTTTATTCGATCACCTACGAATTCTCATCAGGCAGCCCGCCCACCGGCCCCTGTTTTCTCCACCTCCTCTTCACACAAATCACGGGGATCTGGGCCTGTTCCCAAGAAAGCAGTATATCGTTCACGTCGGCCTCGTCAGACTCGTTAAAGGAAAAAAAGGTTTCTGCCAGTCCGTGGTGAGTAATCGCAGTCCTGATATCCAGAAGTTATTTTCGGTCATAAAAGACGGTAGCGGCAACATTATGTACAAAATAAGTTAAAAAAAAATAAGTTGCAAACAACACAAATAAACGAACAAAAAAGCACAATCGGGGTCAGAGGTTAGGGGTCAGAGGTGACACAGGTCAGGGGTCAAACAGAAGCTCGGGACAGAAGGAGGTGAGATGGTAGGTGAGAGGATGTTGGGTACACACACACACACACAAAGAAACATCACTTGCCTGTAGATGACTGACAATACAGTAAGGCTCTTTCTTCCTGGAGCCGCAGGTAGACGAGGCCTTCAGGCTCTTCTCACGGCCTACCAACAGGTCTCCCGTTGCGGGGTAACAGCTGCCATGGGTACAGCCGTGGGCGTGGTCGGGCCCCTGGGCGGTGGCATAGGCCAGGGCTGGAGAATAAAGAAGAAGGAGAGGGGATTAACAAAGGACAGGAAATGAC